>NW_018218021.1:30500-69718 GCF_001263595.1 Phalaenopsis equestris | reverse complement strand
GAATTTTCCTTTGTTGGGTTTTTATTCGGGGGCAGGTGGTGCTCCGGCCGTATCCTGCTCTAAGGTGGTGACGATCTTTATCTCTCTCCCCCACGCACGCCTGCACCTGATCGTTGTCTTCCAGCCGGCACCGGCCTTTCAGCCTTCTGCACCAGCTTCCCTCCCTACCACTACAGCTCCAGCCACCAGCCTGTTGTCCCCCCTTCCAGATTTCTGCCTCCACACCTACTCTGTACCTCCTTCCATCCTATTCCCAGCCGCTAGCCCCACAATTTTCATAAAGCTGATTACAAACAGTCGTGTGAGTATTAGTTTTATATGGTACAATATAGTGGACATCTGTTCAAAGTTGCTTCTAATTGTAACATTAACAGCCATTGTTAATGTGTTAATGTTACAATTAACAATGTTTGTTAATTAGAAGTTCAAAACCACTTCCTTGCTTTACAATATTTATTTTCTGGGGTGTTTACACATACCACACAATTCTTATGTATTTATATATCTGACATCTAAATTTTCGTATTTACATTACATTAAAAACATTATAATTACTTCCTTTTTTAGAAGAGAAATATATATTTTTCATGCATCCTTGTATGACATTAGAGTGTGATCAAAATAAATATACAGGCTTACATGTTAGATGTGTAAGTACATGAGAATTGTATGTCTGTAAATTTCTTTTATTATATTTAATTATTTTATATCAGGAGGAGAAAGCTGAAATGAAGATTGCAGAATTCTAGAGGCAAAAGTTTGGATGTGGATAGCCTATATAAACCCAATTAATGAAGACACTGTTGTGAAAAACGACGGCAATAAAACGAAAAATGGAACGAGTAAAATTACACGCAGAAAAATACTAGAGCGATATTTACGTGATTCGACAAATTTGTCTACGTCCACGGAACTGCAGCGAAGCTGTAGAGGATTTTATTTCTTCAAGAAATTACACCGTCGAGCGCATCGACGTTTACATCGAGCGCCTCGACGTTTACAAGAAAATATCTATTTTTTTCTCATTTCTTCTCTCTCTCTTCCTCTCTTTCTCTTAGCTCTCAAGAGGACTTGACTTAGCCTTGCTTGGCTTAGCCCTTGGCATGACTTATGACAAGCCATAAGATGCTATTTATAGAAATCAAAAGAGTGGTAGGTGGGAGTTAGGTGAGTGGTAGGTAAGACGTGGTATGTAAGCGGTAGGTGGGATTCTTAATTAGGAAGCTAATTAAATTCGGTTAATCGGGTCTCCACATTACCCAACAATTCTCCCACTTGGAGACTGGGACACTGACTGCATTACAAACTGACTGCATCATCTACTAGCTGTACTGACCTTTTCCTCAAACATGATATCCTCCACCTCTGCAACTCGAAGTCCTTGTCTTCATGTCAGACGGCCAACTGAAGTCGAGCACAACTTCAGCTTCTCACAGTAACATCCTCAGTTGACATATCACCGTCAACGTAGTCTTGTATCACCAAGCTCTTTCCTGGGTTACTCTTATATCTGCTTCCAACTCTCATTGAATGAGTAATATCCTGCCCCTGATGAAAATCCTTTTCAACAAGTCCAACATTGTATCTCTTACTGCCACCAAGCGCAGTCTTAACCCGGTACACTCACTTGTTGTGCAATGCCTTCTTTCTTGGTAGAAGTTCTGTCAGCTCCCAAGTTTGATTCGCTGATAGGGAATTTGTCTCCTCCTTCTTCGTCAACTCTCACTTGCTCAAATTCTCATCTTGCAAAATTTCTTCATAATTATGTGGTTCTCCACCATTTGTCTGTACAAGGTCCGGTTTTCCATCCTTTGGTGCTCTGACACTTTTCAGGAAACTGATCTTCTCTTAGTTCCCCATAACACACCTCTGACTCATGTGGCCCCACCCGAGTAAACTTGTAGTCATATATAGCGTGTCAGTTTTCTTACCCATTGCCAGTACTAATGCTCCTTTGGTAACCTTCCAAGTGCTATCTGAGAAAACCACCGAATGACCACTCTCATTGAGCTGCTCAACAGAAATGAGGTTTTTCTTCAAATTAGGAACGTGTCTGACATTTTGCAAAGTCTATTTTCTCTTGTTAGGAAGTGCGATATCAACATCTCCCATCCTCATCTGGCTCATAACTTTTCCATGAGCCAGATATACATTCCCAAAGTTACATGCAACATAATTTCGCATTAACTCCCAACGGAAAGATGTATTGAGCAAAAAATTAGAACGAGAAACATATTCAGTCATCAACAGAACTGTGAACTGTCAGAAATAGTGCATCATGTATTTCTTCAGTTACAAAATTAGCGTCATCATTCTTCTTCTTTTTAAGATTCCTACAGTTCTTTTTTTATGTGGTCAGACTTGCCACAATTTCAGCAGGTTGTCTGTTGACCATGACCAGACTTTGATTTTGATCTTCCTCTGTTTGAGTTCCTGTCATGTGATCTCCCTCTGGAATCAACATTCAGCGCCGAACTTGAACACGAGGTCTCGCCAGAATCCTTCCTGCGCACCTCCTCAGCCAAAATCAAATCAAGAATATCATCATATTTCAACTTAGATTTACGTGCAGAACTACTAACTCTCATCCTCATGGCTTCTCAATGAAGCCAACAATATCAGCGCACATATCTCATCATCAAAATCAATTTCAACAGACGACAACTGATTTGTGATAGTATTGAAATCATTTAGGTGATGAGCAACAGACACACCTTCCGTCATCTTCAAGTTGACTAACTTTTTCATCAGATGCACCTTATTATTCGTCGATAATTTTTCATACATACCTGATAAAGCCGTCATGAGATCTGCAGTAGTCCTCTCCTTGATAACGTTGTGAGCAACCAATCTCGATAGGGTTAATTCTATAACCCCCAGAATCTGTCGATCCAATAGCTTCCATTCCGCATCGTCCATCTTTTCTGGTCGCTTTCCCAGTAACGGAAGATGCAGTTTATTCCCATAGAGGTAGTCCTCTATCTGCAGCATCCAGTAAACAAAATCTGTGTCATTAAACTTCTCGATTCCCGATGTCATCACTTCGTCTCTGTCCATCGTTCTTTCTTAGATTCGAACCCAATGTCTGATACCAGTTGTTGTGAAAAACGACGACAATAAAGCGAAAAATGGAACGAGTAAAAGTGCACGCAGAAAAACATCAGAGCAACACACAAATTTACGTGGTTCGACAAATTTGCCTACGTCCACGGAGTTGCAGAGGATTTTATTTCTTCGAGGAATTACATCGTCGAGCGCCTCGATGCTTATAAGAAAATCTCTATTTTCTTCTCTCCCTTCCTCTCCCTCTCTTCCTCGCTCTTAAGAGGATTTGACTTGGTCTTGCTTGGCTTAGCCTTTGGCATGGCTTATGACAAGCCATAAGAGACTATTTTTAGAAACCAAGAGAGCGGTAGGTGGGATGTGGTAGGTGGGAGATAGGTGAACGGTAGGTGAGATGTGATAGGTGAGCGGAAGGTGGAATGTGATATGTGAGATTTTTAATTAGGAAACTAATTAAATTCGGTGGACCGGATCTCCACATTACCTAACTGACACTATCTGTAAGTCAAGTGTGTAAATTTTATCATAACAATTGTTAGCATAATTAAAGCTATTTTTCTGAAATATTACTCTTCATTTATTTTATTGAGCTGCTGCTTTAGATGTTAAATTTTCCTTTTTATATATATATATATATATATATATATATATTCACAAGTTATTCACAAGTTTTATTTGAGCTATATTTAACTACTTCTTTCTAAGCAATTTTTTTTAGTTTATAATATTAAAATTAAATTTCATAATTGACCGTTGGCACATTTGGTTTTCTCACTCTTTTTGCACGCGATGTAAAAAAGGAACTATTTTATGGAATAAAAAATCATGGAAATTTATTAGGATTTGACTAAAAATATGTATATTGTTACTTGTGTTCGAACAGGAGGCTTGACGAAATATTTTCCTATTTTTGTTGGTTTACATTAGGGATCGACTTTAAGCACATATCTTTTTTGCTTTAGTTATGAATGGTTTTACTAGACACTTACAGGAGGATATGCGTTGGTGTATGTTTTTTGCTGATGATGTCCTTATCGTGGATAAGACGAGAAAAAGCTCAGGAAAAACTTGAATTATAGAGGTCTACTTTGGAGTTTAAAGGCTTTCATTTGAGTAGAACTAAAATTGAATATGTGGAATATAATTTTAGTAGTAGTAGCTCTAGTGGCCGAAAATGTAACTATGGGTGATCAAATTATTCAAAAGTGTGAACGATTTAGATATCTCGAGTTTATTATTCAAAGTGATGGTCATATTGATGGGGATGTTATTAGTAGAATTCAAATTGGTTGGTTGAAGTGGAGGAATGCTTCGGGTCTATTGTGCGATAGAAAAGTACCGCTTACATTGAAAGGAAAATTTTAGAAGATGGAGGTGAGACCAGTAAATCTCTATGGTGCTAAATGTTGTCCTTTAAAAGAGAAGCATAAAACTAAGTTAAGTGTTGCCGAGATGAGAATGATTAGGCGGATGAGTGGCTTTACACTGAGGGACAAAATGTGAACTGAAATTATCTGTGATAGGGTTGGTGTAGTTCTAGTGTCGGACAAATATAGGGAGAGTCGTCTTAGATGGTTTTGTTACATTAAATATCGACCATTTGATGATCTGATTAGAAGAGTAAATGTTTTAGATTCAAATAACGTTAAGAAAGACGGAGGTAGACTTAGGATGACTTGAGCATATTGTATAAAAAATGATCTTAATTTATTAGAATTTAATAAAGGGAGAGGTAGACCTAGGATGACTTGGGCATATTGTATAAAATATGATCTTAATTTAAAAGAATTTAAGGAAGGCAGAGGTAGACCTAGGATTATTGGGGCATATTGTATAAAAATGATCTTAATTTATTAGAGTTTAAGAAAGACAGAGGTAGACCTAGGATGACTTGCCCATATTGTATAAAAAATGATCTTAATTTATGAGAATTTAAGAAAGGCAGAGGTAGACCCAGGACGACTTGGGCATATTGTATGACAAAATAATCTTAATTTATTAGATTTAAATGAAAATATGACACTAAATATGACGCAATGAAGAAAAAAGATTCATGTAGCTGACCCCACTCTGTGGGATAAAGGTTTTGTTGTTGTTGATGATTCAAAATATGATAGGTTCTCTCTAGATAAAAAAAAAATGATATTGTTGGTAAAAAAATAAGGGAATATTGCATACTTAGCACCCAATTCTTATGTATTCACTATCTCACACCCAAAGTTTCATTTTTACATACATAGCATTTTATCTTCAGACGAAAATATGGATTTATTAAAAAGTGATGATGAGTCCTTTGTTTCATATGATGTTTGTGTGCGTGCGTGTGTGTGCGTGCACGCGCGCACACGTGTGTATGTGTGTGTGATGTAGAATCAATTTTTTTTAGGTTATTATATTGAAGCATGCGGACTGCTTATTATATACGAAGATACTTGGATTGAGAACCATGCCTGCCTGTCAATAACTGGCATTTTAAAGTTACACATTTAACGACTAAGTTTGTTTTTCTTACATTTTATGTATTTACATTTATACCACTTATGACGTCCCCACTCTATCTCAGCCCATGCCTAGATGTGCTATTAAAAAATTTAGTGTTAATTTAGTTACACACTGGCCTCGCATATCTTTTTACATATAAAGTTGTCTAGAAAGCATAGGTCGTTAGAAGGCTCTCCGATTCAGACGGGGTGCAAGTCTATTTGTTGGTAGTGTTTCCAACTTTGTAGCCGAACCTCTCTTTCTCATGTTTTCAGCGACATCCTCGTCACTTCGACGGGTATAAGTCTCACCTCTTGGAGCTACACCTGATAATCATAGGATAGAGTTTCGTTCATTTGACATTAGGGCTACCGAGGTACCCGTGGACGCCACAATTCACAGATTGCAGACCGGCGATCTCCGGACTTGTTGGGTCAACTACCTTTACGACCAGATAAACTTAGGATTTTAGTAGTTTGTGAAGAAGGGTCTTTGATATCTTGACCTAGCTACATCTACCTTTTTAGAGCTTACTCATTTCTTCCTTTGACTACCCCTGTTGAGCCATGTCGCTTCTGTTGCTTTCGTCGATGTCATTTGGCGGGCCTCACTTAGCGATAGGTTGTTGCTCGTTTGGAATACGACAATTTGTCGTCTGTCCTTAAAGCTCAGTATAGCTTTGAAGCGGTGGGATGTTTTCTAACAGATGACCTGGTTGTTTCACAGGCCTCGATTGCCTATGAACAGCTAACCATTTGTGGCTGTGAGAGACTTACTCTCTGCCCTGTGGCTTAGCGATAACTCAGAAAGTGTCGGGATGTTTCGTATAAAATAAACCATCATCTGATAACTCTGTGCTAGTTATCACTCGTTAGTAAGCAGAACTCCTTAGATCAAAAGTACTCTTGGGCAACCTTCAATGTTTCACGAGCTTTAATTGCCTATAAGCCGCTAACCACTTGTGCCCGTGAGAGACTTACTCTATGTCCTGTGGCTTAGCGAGAACTCAGAAAGTGTTGGGAGGTTTCGTATGAAATAAACCATTCTCTGATAACCCTATGCTAGTTATCACTCATTAGTAAGCAGAACTACTTAGATCAAGAGTATTCTTAGGCAACCCCCAATGTGTAATTAACCAAGTGGGACACGTCCACTTGGGAGTATTTTGAACCCCAAAAACAGACAAAAACACATGAATCTCTGGTTGTGGGTAGCTTTCGTAAGTATTTGTTCGCGAATATTTGGTACAAGCTATTTTAATCTGATCTTGTTCGGATGTACATGTCTGACATATCCTTGTAAGCTTTGTCGCACAGAAGCTTTCCACGTTCTTTCTCTTGTTTGTGCATTTTTGGTGCATGTCCTATTTTTTTCGGTTCCTCTATTCTCCTGATCATTCATATTGTTTGAGAGAAATACTTATTTAGAAAAGAGAAGTATACGACGATACATAAACCGAAGACTTCTTCAAAAAGAAAAACAGAAAAAGAATGAAAACAACCCTATTTATAAGATGAACGTGTAAAATGAGGCATCACATAATGATAAATGTCACACCAAATATCTTTTCAAATTTATTCAAATGTCGTTGCATTATGAAATAACATTATTACTGGTCAAGAACAAATTGTTTTGTGAACGGGTCGTCCAAGGCCTCAGTCGGGACATACCCCTTCCGAGTTAACCTTCAGAGGACCATCAACTTGTCTTATCTACTCTGATCCATTCAGTTAGCTTTCTGTTGGAACTTACCTAGGTTGCTTGACTCGCAAAACTCCCCTAGCTTGCGCAGCACCTTGACTAGCCCCCTTTGCAGGGCGGTGATTTCCGCATGTAAGGTTGATACATCCGAGCCCATGGTTTTCAGATGGGCTGATAACTCTCACACAAAATCTATGGTCAGGCCTTTGGTCACTCCCTCTGAAAGACAACCCTCGTCGCCAAGGGCCTGGTCCCCCTGTCTGCTGCTCCATGACTTCAGAACAAGACACACACCACTCTGTTCGCTCCTGTTCGGAGCCGGTGGCAGGTAAAAGGGTTCGGGGGCTGGTGCCCTTTTGAGGTGGTTGCCGACAAAAGCCCCTCTTATTCTGCCTATAGACTGACCACTATCGCAGGAACAGACTCCGCAACATCTTTCTACTGCCCCTCATTTTGTTGATCCTCGTAGTCGACCAATTCATCTATGTGAGAATAATACCAATAAATTATTAAGAACCGTCAACAACAAAAAAAAAATCTTACGTACCCATAAATTTATCTATAGAGGAAAGGTTCTTAAAAAGCTCCTCCCTCTCTCGCACTGAGGTGCCTCTACCTTCCTGCAATAGCGGATGAGGAGAGACAACAATCGCTTCCCATGTCGGCTCCCTTACGATCGCCTCAGTGCCTTCCGTGAGCATGGCCCGCTGACCCTTAGAGCCCACATCCATGCCAGACTCAAGGGATGCAACCTCCTAATGGGGGATTTTCAACATTCGTCCCTTAGAATCTCCATATGAGTCACCTGATCAACCAACTAAGGTTCTTGCCTCAACTGTTTCCCTTTGTTAACCTTATTTTTCTTTACATAGACTAAGGGCCCAAAACCCGCCTTGGCATAAATTCTGGGGTTCACAGTGATCCGAATCGAACCATCAACCATGATGCAACTTGGTTAAATGAAAATGAAAAAAAATGACGATACCACATCATGCTTATGGCTCTATTTATAGAGCACACTGAACACTAAATCCAAAGGGAAATTAATTATCATGTTAATTTTCTTGATTTTAGTGCTACTGATTATTAAATAGTTTACATGTCCTTATCGCTCCAATCACTTCCAAGGAGCAAAAAAACTTAAAGAACTAATATGTATACGCTAGAATACTGATACAGATCTCAAATCAATTAATGGTCCATTATAGTAGTCAGATGATTAAGGTGTCAGACCAAAAGAGCGCGAACTTAACTGTTCATTTAGCAACCGACCGCTCGATGGAAGTCAACCAACATACTATGACGAGAGATCAAATTGGTGGAGCACGCCCGTAGTCCGATCGCAACCGGTCGACTGATCGGTTTTTACTTCGGCGGGTGTGATTTTCACTCGACCAGTCGCCTCAGCCGACCGAGCCCAAGCCAATCAACCAGCTAGTTACCATCATATTCAAATTCAAATTGCAATGCATATTTAGTATAAGATCAGTCTAATTAATGGTATTAAGAGCAATTTCCATATAAATACACCCCAACAAATAGGGGTCAAAATGATGAATATAAAGGAATTAACTTAATCTCTCTCTATCCCTCCTCCCGGTTCAAACTCTGAGACGTGTTCACAAAAGATAACTTATGATTCAACAAATACAAACCTATGTATATTATGCATAGCTGTATGACAAGGTTTATAAATGTAAATATAAAGGTTTAGTTGTGAGGTAAATACATAAGAATTATATGATATGTATGTAAATTTCTATTATTTATGTTATCTAAAAGAAAGGCTGAGAAAGCTGAAAAGAAGGCTTGCTGAATTTTAGAGACAAGCTTGGATGTGGAAAGCCTTTATAAGTCAATTAATGAAGACAGACTATCTGCAAGTCGAGCATAAAAATCTCAACATTTTATCTCAATTATGTAAAACCTTTTTTTGTAAATTATTACTCTTCATTTATTTTATTGAAATTTATGCTTTAGATGTTAAATTTACCTTCACATCTGTATCTATATACATTTTGTTAGGTATGACTCATATATCATATAAGGGACAGATGCTGGAGCGGAATGGAGCGAGTTAGCGAATCGGAGGAATTACGATACGTGCGTTGGGGGCATCGACCCCGCGGTACAGTACAGAGAGAACTTTGTAATTACATATTGTACGTCAGCTTTATACATATATGTTATATTGTAACCCTATGGGAACATTCTGTACTCTTTCCTGAATTGAAGAAAAAGTCGTCTCTCTGCTCCCAATGACATTGATATTATTGTCAAACCTCGTTAAATCTCTATGTTTTCTTCTGGATTTGTGTCGATTCTTGTATTTTTTTCGCCTTAATTTCTCAACACACACACACACACACACACATATATACATATAATATGCCGCCTATCTTGTCTTGTTGTTTGGCATCTACGATGTCAATTGTAAGTCCCGTGTTGTCGGAGGTTCCAATCTCCTTGATGTAAAGCTTGGTCCTCAAATTATTAGGCACATTAGGAGTGGTCGGGCTCGAATAATAGTCTTTGACCATTTCTTTAATATATGTATATATATATATATATATATATAATATCTTGGCTACGTTTAGACTTTGCGGTGTAATTTTTATCCCCAGTCATTCGCAACTCTTCATTAATAATTTAATAAATAATATTTTGAAATATTGGTGGTATTTTTTATGTAAGTAAAGTTTTCTAATATTAAAATGGCATCATTTAATGACTTAAAAAATAAATAATAGAGAATATTAGACTAATATTAAATGGTTACAGTACTGCTGGAACAAAATTGACTGGTTAACGAATAAGCCTTCAATTTACTCCACCCCGCCCATTATACGTTGGCCGTAAATGAAAAGTAAAAGGCTATTTACATACTAGTGAGAATGTTTTTAAATATTTATTTACATAACCCTTGAATCTCTGAATGACATTAAAAATATTATTAATGCCACTAAATACTACTTTCTCGTCTATCTTTTGTTAGAGAAATTATTACATCTGGATGAGTTGTCCTGATTAGATGTGGATTGTAGTATTTTAGATGTTATTAGTGTTATTGTGGTGGTATTATCATATAATAGCACTACAATACTACCAATAACACTTCAAATACTACCGGTCATACCTACAGAATCCTGATGTAATAATCGCTCCTCTCATTGAGGCTCTTCACAGACCTCTAGCTTCTTCGTCTCCAAGTCCCCTCAGTGACTTCCTCATCAGTCCCACAACCATTGCTCCCATGAATCCCTTTCCTCATCATTCACTCACTTTCAATCCTCACTAACAAGATCTAACAATAATTTGCCTTGTCTTCATTGTCCACATATCACGGGCTCCATCATTGCTCGTCCCAACAAGGTTTGGTTATGACACGTGGTGCTCATCGAAGAGTTTCAATTAGGATTTGGTTGACTTGTCTATCAAACTCAACAAAGTGATATTTTGTGTCAAAAATGAATTTTAGGCATAAAATGATAAGATTTAAGTGCATTGCATATAAATTCTCCTAATTTTTTACTAGGTTTTATAAGAAAGATTCAATTGATGGCAGCCAGTACAAGTTCAAATTGGGAAGCTTTGGTTTGCCATTTGTCACCTCAGATCTAGAGCTCATATTATTATAATTAACTTCTCCCAATTTTCTTAAAAAAGAGGTCCTTTGATAGCTGAACCTAAACTATAATTGTGTAAATATATATTTTTAAGGGGGATTTTTCTAGCAAATTTAATGACAAACACACAATCATTATTTATATACAAGCCCTGAAGTTCAGGATATCTGTAAATTGATTTGCACTGATTAAGTAAGCTGTGTAAATAGTCCAATGAAAAAAACAAAGATAATTCAGATATGGCTGCAATAATAATTCATTATGGGTGACGGCCCTGTGCGTTGCTGGCAGAGAGAGATTTGTTACTTAATTTTTTTCAAATTTTGACTCATTAAATCAACTCATTTGTCTGTTTTACCTTTATGAAAGAGAGAGGAAAGATTTGGGGGAACGGTGGATGCAGAGATGCAGCCATCCAACGCAACTTAGCTAAGGGGGAGAATAAATACAGTCCAAAAATTACACCTTTATAGTTGGATTAGAGTTTTTTGTCCTATATTTCTTCTTCTACCTCTATCTACATTCAATTTCCTCTCCCTCCCTCCATCAAAGTCTCTCCTTTTGATACCTCAAAGAAGGTATCTTCTTTTTCTTCGCGAAAGCTTACTAATTGATGGCTCCATTGTCATCATCAGTGAAAGGGATTTCAAAATTTTGTGGAAAGATTGCTTTTTGGAGTAAGAAGGATTCTGATCCGAAGGATTCGGAGTACCCTCAGATTCTGGAAGTTGATCCCGCTGGTAGATATTGTAGAGTAAGTTTCGTTAGTGTTCTTCTTGTTCTTCCCCTTTGCAGAGCCCCATTGCTTAAAACCTTTTTTTTTTTTTTTTTTGTTCTTTGCAGTATGGTGAGATCCTTGGCATGGGAGCTTCGAAAACAGTGTATGAATTCTTGTTATCTATTCTTTTGATGATAATCTGCTAAAAGATTGTAACTTTTTACATTTTTGGGTGATTTTCTGTTTCGTTTTCTTTGATTTTACAAATAAAAATATGGTTTTTTTTTGTTTTTGCTGCAATTTGATGGCAGTTATAAGGGTTTTGATGAGTATGAGGGGATTGAAGTTGCTTGGAATCAGGTGAAGCTGAATAGCTTTCTTCGCAGCTCTGAGAATTTGGAGAGGCTTTATTGTGAGATTCATCTTCTGAAAACCCTAAGACATAAGAACATCATGAAATTTCATGCCTCTTGGGTTGATACCTCCAAGAGAAAAATCAACTTTATCACAGAGATGTTTACCTCTGGCACTCTAAGACAGTAAGTTTTTTTTTTTTGTTCATTTATCTTATATATTGGGCATTTGCATAAAACCCACTAATTTCCTATGTATTTATATATCTAACATCTAAACTCTACTTTCTTACATCAGCGCCGTCCATATAATCTTTCATATCACATCAAAATTACAATCATTTTAAGTTTTAAAAAGTGAAATATGCTTTTTCATGGTAGATAAGATGGCATGTAGTTAAAAATTGAGGATTGGGGATTAGATATGTAAATACATAGGAATTGAGTGATATATATATATATATATGTAAATTTTTTTTTATTTGGAAGATTAACATACATACCCCTTAATTTCTATGTATTTACACATGTATCCCCTAAACTTCAATTTTTATCTATGTTTCAATTTCAAGAGAAATATTTCACTTATTAAAAGTTAAAATAGTGATGTTTTTTCATGTGATATGAAAGAATTGGACGGCATGAATATAAGAAATAAAGTTTAGTTGTTATATATGTAAATACATAGGATTTCGGGGTGTTGCACTTTGTAGTTTTACTGATTTATTTCAGTGGAAATTCAGATATAGGCAGAAGCATAGGAGGGTTAACATTAAAGCATTGAAGCATTGGTGCCGACAAATCTTAAGTGCTTTGCTTTACCTCCATAGTCATGACCCTCCCATCATTCATAGAGACCTCAAATGCGACAATATTTTTGTTAATGGAAACCAAGGAGAGGTCAAGATTGGTGATTTGGGTCTTGCCGCAATCCTCCGAAAACCGCTCGCGGACCATTGTGTCGGTACTTCTCTTTCTTGTCCTTCCTGTCTTCTTCGAACCGAGATCTCGATTACATGGATATCACTAAAAATTTTGCTATTCACAAGATTAGCAGCCTCTTTTATCTTGTTTTCAATTTCCATCTCAATTTCATTATTTATCAAATTTCTAATGATTTTATCATGGCACGAGTAAATTCACTGGTTTGGTAGTTCAAAAAATGAACCGAGTGCTATGCACGTACCTATCCCTGGTTATAATTGTCCTCTACTTTAATCTTTGTTTAGGCACACCTGAATTCATGGCTCCGGAGGTATATGAAGAGGCCTACAACGAATTGGTAGATATATACTCTTTCGGAATGTGTGTTCTAGAAATGGTCACACTTGAATATCCATATAGCGAATGTACCCACCCCGTCGAAATCTACAAAAAAGTGATCTCTGTAAGGATCAAAATTCTGTGATGTTATATTCGATCTATTTGTTATTGTTCCTTACCGACAAATGTCATGTTACATAGGGTCGAAAACCAAATGCTTTATATAAAGTAAGGAATCCAGAAGTGCGAAAATTTGTGGAGAAATGCATTGCAAAGGTGTCCGAGAGATCCTCCGCAAAGGAGCTTTTAAACGATCCTTTTCTCCAAATCGATGAGCACGATCCAACTTATTCGGAACAAGAAATCAGAATAATGAGTCAAACTCTTAAGGAATATGAAGCAGATAGCTTTGATGCATTTCGTAGTCCGGTAAGTGATTCTTGTGTTAATTTGGAAATTACAATCAAGGGAACGAGGGGAGATGATGGCGGCATCTTTCTAAGTCTTAGAATATCTGAAAGAGAAGGTAATTTATGTTATGTTAACAACATATAACAAATGCTATTTTCCAACATAATGAACTTTTCTAATTTGTGATTTTGTGGCGCGTGCAGGCAATGTTCGAAACATCTTCTTTCCTTTCGACATTGAAAATGATACCGCGATTGGCGTTGCGGCGGAAATGATCACCGAGTTGAATATAAGTGATTATGATATCATACAGATTGCCGAGTTGATCGATGATGAAGTTTCTTCATTGGTGTCAGAATGGCAACCCGGTATGAATGTAGGAGAGCTATCAAGTTATGTGATTCCATCCAAAAAAGATCTGGATGTTTTGGCGCCGCATTCCGTGTTGAGTTACCCATCGATTGCAAACGAAAGTAATGTTGAAAATGTCAATTCATCGCACGAAAACCCCGACTGCTCTCTTCATGGCCGATTTGAAGAGAGAACGTATAATGTCAAAGAATCCGAGGGCGAAGCACAGGGAGCTTTGGTGCTCTCATCCGCGCGCAAAGACAGTCTCTCTTTAAACGAAAACAACTGAAAATGTCAATTCATCGCACGAAAACCCCGACTGTTCCCTTCATGGCCGATTTGAAGAGAGAACATATAATGTCAAAGAATCCGAGGGCGAAGCACAGGGCGCTTTGGTGCTCTCATCCGCCCGCAAAGACAGTCTCTCTTTAAACGAAAACAAGGGCCACATGGGTCAATCTTTCAAAATATTTAAAAAGAATCAGACAGAGGCTGAGGAACCGAATGAATTTAGAAGAAGTTCGAGCACATCTGTTTACAGTCGAGTGAAATCTTTTCATCTTGGGAGGAATTTCTCATATCGCATTGCTTCTGATGATAATCTTGATGATAATGCGAACAATGGCAACATCAATAAGAAATGCACTGAAAATGATAGTGATATTACACCTGAGCACATTATTAGATGCTTATAAAATGTTTATTTTGTATGTATGTTATAGCTGATTTTTTTTTTCTTTTTGTAATTGTAAAGTTATGAGATCAAATGAGATGTCGATGCTCTCTTTCTCTTAAAATTGTAATATGTTAATTTGAGTGGGTGTAAATAGTACATATTTTTGACTTATTGGCATTCAATTATTGCACAGTGGAAACATTGAATCTGTGACTTGGGTTTCATCAGAAATCTAAAAGCAGGTCAAGATGATTGTGATATGAAATCGGTAGGATTTGAAACTGATAGAAAGCATAAGGTAACCTCAAAATAATATTTTAAAACTGCAAATAATAAAATTCAATAGTGTTAGGAAGTAATTAGTATGGCATGAAAACTTTGGTTTGAATAAATTAAGAGACAAAATAAAAAGAAAATGAAATAAAAATATTAATGAAATTTAATAGGAATTATTTTTCTTTTTTTTTTTTTGTAGAAGAAGAAATTGAGGGGAAAAATGACCTCACAAATTTTTAATTTCGGTTTTTTTTTTGTGGGTATTTACATACGTACCTTTAAATTCCTTTGTATTTATATATTTATCACATAAATTTTACTTTTTATATTATAACGTTCAAAAATACCAAAAAAATCGTCAATGACGGACGGTTGTCAGACGATCAATGGATTAGATGTTGGCAAGAAAAGTGGAAGGTGCCAACAAACGTACCAAAGGACCTCGTCCCTCAAAATGACGATTGACCTTTATCTAACCGATCGTCAGATAACTCAACCCTAGTTCGAGTGCCGACGAAGTCAAAAGTGGAACGAGCGATCGATAAGCATCGCACTGTTTGGATGAATTAATTGGCCTTATTGTATTCAAATACTCAAGTGATTTACTAAGGGCCTTTCAAAAAAGTTAGTGATGAAGGGTAGATCTGTAATTTTGTAAGACTAAAGACCCATTCTTATAAATGGGGGTCTCTATCATGATTAAATTTTAGGCACTATTTATTGTTCTCTAGAGTGCTCTCTTTTATCTTTCCTTGGTGAGATATTCTATACCTTGGGTGTGTTTCCCGAAGACTTTTGAATTCAACATCCTTTAAGTTGTGGTGAGCACGGAAACATGTCATCAACAAGAAGATGAACTCAACAACAACGACAAGGAAAATCAAGTCACAGGAGCATGGTAGAAGCAGCATGCACTTGAGTGTTCATGGAAGAATCCATCGAGCAAAGTTTGTAAGACTTGAGGGCTCAAATCATTAACCAGAAGTCAGGACAATTCACAGAGGTGCTCAGAGTAGTAGCCATAAGCAACGTGAAACATGATCCCCTGGACATCCAGAACTTAAGGAAAGGCGACCTTTTACCACCTAAATGTGATCCTTGATAACCCCAGTAACGAGTACAATAATTCAATTTATGGGAAAAGTGCTGCAAAGTTTATTCTATCCAAGGTACTTGTTCAGACTTTCAAATGCAATTTTATCCTTAACGTTGGGGTTGCTTGACACAAGTGTACGTATCAATTGTAATTAATAACAATCTCTAAAAAGACAGGTTGTTGAACCACAGAGAAACACTGGGAAGCCAAGATAGGACAATATTCCAGTCTACTAAACTTGTTCCTAGTTTAGAAAAATTTGAAATATTAAATATTTAAATTGTAATAACACACCTACTACAACTATTTAAGATTACTTCTACAAGAATTCTAACTACTCTATGTAAATGTGTTTTGTCAAGAGCTGAAATTTATTTTCCCTTGCAGTGATAATAGTAAAGTATAGGTGTAACTAAATGTGAAATAACATGTAAATTGTGATAAGTATAAACATATATCTTCTTTACCATCTTCCGAGTGTATAAAGAAGATTGGTTAAAAGTGACCTTAATTCCTTAAGTCCCACTTAAACTCAATGAAAAGTATCTCCCTATTTATTTGCATCTCCTTATAGTATACTTTGATTCATACCCTATAATTCAAAGTTATATTCCTAGTTGTTCATGCCGTGGCTCTTTTGAGTTCTTAAGGGCTCACAACATATTTTAACAAATCAATTGACCAGATTGAAAAACAAACTTAGTGCAGAAAGAAGTTAAAAATTAATTTGAAAGAATATTTCTATATTCAATTCAATACTCCTACACATTTACTAAAACACCACAAGGAAATGCAAGTAAAATTACTCACAAAGCACGGATAAAACACCAATATGCACTAAAACCAAAAGATTCAACATACGAATGAGTAACCGCTAGGAACCGTCATGAAACTGCCTAGAATTTGGTACTGGCGCCTCGATTGTGATGCCATGGTCTTGTTCCTTCAGACCTGAGGCCATGGCGTTAGTCTCTCGGGTCATCTTTAGCATATAGGGTGCCTAGGCGCCACACTGATATGGCGTTGAGGCCTTGCTTTCTCTTGATTGGTGCCTAGGCGTCGCAATTGTAGCACTATGGCCTCAGGCTTCTTATGCCATTTTTCTTTTTCTTCAATTCCTTCTCATTTTTTCTCCATGTTTCTTCCACTTTATTCCACTCCACTTACATGTTATACCTGCAAGAATAACATACAAATACATTTCATTAAAGTGCATTTGCATTCAAAAAGATGTGCAACTTTAAAGAAATTCATGCATCCTTTTTACACATAAAAAATCCTCCAACATGTATTTTGCAATCGTAACAGTTAAAACATAGTATACAGTACAGACTTTGAAAAATGACAGATCAAATGATGTTTTTGTCACAATCGCCGCTTCATGTGGAACACCTTAAGAAGCTATTTCTCCCTCAATGCTCTGAACATGCGTTTCTTTCCGCCCAGAACAAACACTCACCATTGGTAAAAAGCCAATAAGGCAATCGTCATGAGAATCTCTGACCTTTTTCCAAAGTTTGCCCTTACAACAGACCTTCGATGGGATCAGAGGGTCTGATTCAATCCTCACGATCTCCGGTCCTTAACCTTTGTGCGGCTGTCGTTTGGCTCATCACGAGGCTTCTCATCTAATTTTCAAGATTTTGCTCGCATGCCACCTAAAGCCTTAAAGAGGGTGTCCTTATCAACAGACAGAGCCCCCTAACCAAACATCGTGACAAAAAGAAAAATAAAAAAACAAAAGAAGAGCGAAGAACTAAGAATAGAGAAAGAAAGAAGTCGGCGCGAAACCTTCTTACCCTATAGCTTACTTATAACAAGCCTTAGCTCGAAATTCCAAGGAAGTGAGCTATTGAGTGACAATGACATTCTAGTTTATTTTAGACTTTTTGTAATAATAAAAAAAGATTTCATTGTTCTTATGTGGTTCACAATTTTCCAAAAGTAAGGGAATCGATAAAATAATTATGTATACAAAAAATGTATCAATGGAAATTCCAAGACTATCAGACGGCCTAGAAGAAAACTGGCGATATATTACACGACCGATCGTCCATAACCATCAACGACGACGAGTTGCCCAACAATCGATGGATCCAATGCTGGCAAGGAAAACGTAAGGTGACAATAACCGTACCAAAGGACCTCGTCCATCAAAATTACCATCGGCCTTCTTCAAGTCGGTCGTCAGATAACTCAACCCTATATCAAAGTGCCGACAGAGTCTAAGGGAAACGAGCTTTCAACGAGCTTCTCACCATTCGGATGAATCAACTGGCCTTATCGTATTGAAATACCCTTGTAACTTACTAGTGACATCTTCAAAAAAATTAGTGATGAAGGGTTAGATCTATAATTTTGTAAAACTAAAGACTCATTCCTACAAATAGGGGATCCCTATCAGTAATAAAATTTACGCACTCTTTATTGTTCGCTACTGTAGTCTCTTTCATCTTTCTCAGGTGAGACGTTGTGTTGCCTGGACACTTTTGGATGATGGTATTTCTTATCTGATATGAAAATTTTGGATGTTATAAAAGTAAAAAACTAAAATTTTAGTGTTAGATACGTAAATACATGGGAATTGAGCGATCTTTATGTAAAATCCACTTTTTTTTTTTTCATTCCATTTTATACAATATTTTTCTTTTCTATAAAATTGAAGAAATTCCTCGTCTTAATTTACATGTCGGCTAAATTATTTTAAATATTTATGTAGATCATTATATATTTTTAATTCTTATGTATTTACATCGCTAACACCTAATGACCTAAACCTCCATTTTTTACATACATACCAACTTATTTTTGCATGAAAATATATATTTTAATTTTTATAAGTTAAAATCACGATATTTTTTATGATTATTTTATAAGTTAAAATCATGAAAATATAATTCCCTAAATTAAATAAATAAATAAATAGAACTTAAAATCAAGAAGAAATTAAACTATTATGATTATTCTATAATTTTAATATTAATTAGTATAAGTCAACATTGATCAACCTATTTTTTTATATATATACTTTTTTATATTGTTTTAAAAATCTAGGTTTTTTTTTTATTAAATACCAAAAAAAAATATTTTGTTGGATGTGCAGTGTTATAAAAATTATTTGTATAGTTGCTGTGGCCTGGTGGCAAGCCACGAAAATTATTAAGTCTGGACTTCAGACGTAGAGATACGTCCGGATTTCAATGAATCGCTTCCACGTGGAGCTGATAAAAAGGAAAAAAAAAAAACTTATTTTTTTATGATTCGACCTGGTAATACGAGAATATTCCTCCCGTGTTATTCCGAGTTATTCAAATATTATTGTGGTGGTATTGATATTTTATTATGTTACTATAACACCGTGATTATTATCAGAACACAATAATACATGAAAACAACCACAATAACACTTGAATAACACGGGGGTAATACTCTCTTGTGCTAAAACGATTTTTTTTTTTTGTCACCTCCACGTGGATGTGTTTTATTTGGTCAAAATCGAAAAATTGTATTGAACCGAAGTGTTCGATTTAAAAATTGAATTTTGTTTTTAGTTTTTAAGATTTTAATATTCATTTTTGTGTTTTTTTTTAATTTTTATTTAACCGAAGTACCAAAAAATCAAAATTTTATCGAAAATATTTATTATATTTTAATTTCAAGTAAAATAAACTAAAAAAATATCAAAATTTTTATTATATGTCCTATTTGATAGAAATAAACAGAAAATTAAAGAAATTAAATCTATAATAAAGATATGATATGTAATTCGGAATGATTGTTTGTAGCCAAATTTCAATAAATAATTAAATTTCGGTTAGTTCATAACAGAACCGTTTAAACCAAATTAAATTTATGTGAAAATTGGATTGTTATTCTGTATTTCGGTTGTAATCGATTTGATCAGGTTTAAAATCGACTCATCAGAATCAGCCGAATGCTCACCCCTATCTAGTTATGTAAATACATAAGTGATGTGTGTTAAAAAATTTGCCGCAGTAGAGTAACGAACTATCGTCTTAGCGTTGTACGAAAATTCAACACACACACGCGTCGTCTTAGCGTTGTACGAAAGTTTAACACACACACGCTGATGAAAGAGAAACAAGCGGTGATGACTTCATAAGTTTTTACGTGGAAAACTCGCAAGGGAAAAGCCACGAGGTCTGACTCAGCTGCGAAAATTCACTGTTGATTAATAATTACAGAAATTTTTTGTCTCACAGACGGAAAATAGTAACTATATTTTTTAGATTAGAACGTCGACTGAAGGCGTCTGGTTGGTGGTGATCGATGGTGGTTAGTGGTGGTCGACGACGATCGGCGGATGCTGACGATGGTCTTAGGCAGTTGAAAGTGGTCGACGACGGAGATTGACGATGATACTGAACTGCAGTTTCTTCTCAATGCCTCAGGTGGTGATCGATGGTGGTTAGTGGTGGTCGACGACGGTCGGCGGATGCTGGCGATGGTCTTAGACAGTTGAAAGTGGTCGACGACGGAGATTGGCGGTAATACTGAACTGTAGTTTCTTCTCAATGCCTCAGACTCAGGCTCTCTCTCTAGACTTTCCTCCCCTCATGTGAGGGGTGGAGGTCTATTTATAGTGTTATGGGTGCAATTAATGCAGGAATATTAACCAGTTTGATCGGACGATCCAGAAAGTTTCCCTCGATCAAGCAACGTTAATTGACATTTGAGTGCCTTAACGATGTTGGAATGAATTGAGTGATCTTGGGCTCGTTGAATTTTTCTTGTCGAGACGCTCAATTCGAGTATAAGCTTGCTAGTGTCGATATTTGTTTGACCTTCCAAATATGTCCGAAAATCTTGTAATAGTGGTTTAATGACTTGATCTGGGCTTAATTTGACTCTTATTGGACTAGTTATTATATCTTTATGTCTGTCTCATCGGGCCGATCAGTTTAACTATAATTTTATTGAAATCGGAGCTCCCGATGAATTTTTTTCAAGATCTGAACGTTTCTTGTTCAAAATATCGTCTCATAATCGATGTCATATCTCGAGATTCGTGCCGGATGATGAAGATTTGTTGGCGGCGTATCAAGAAGAATTGTGTGGAGTGCCAGAAAGATATTAAAAGTCCTAAAAAAAAAAAAAATCATAAATAAATTTAATTAAAAAAATAAAAAAAATATATGCTATTATCAAGTCTTGCGGATTGGTCAACACGGCTTATGAGCTGCCCGTTAGGTTGTTATAAGTTCATCTGTCCGCCACAATTTCTTGATTTTTTTTTTCCTTAATTATTAATGAATCGGTCATTAATAATTAGACTTTGAATTATTTCAAACCTAAACCGAGTCCCATTTTCTGTAATTTTTTTTATTTACAAAAATGAGCCCATTAAAAATATACGACGGAAAATATGCCACCGTAGGATACCATATTTACATGTGTGCCATTATAACGCTCAATACTTGGTATTTATATATATCTTACCTATAAATTTCGATTTTTAAATATATCCAAAATTTGAATTTTTCTAAGAAATTTTTTAAATAAGAATTCCGGTTTTTTTTTTAAATAAATATTTATAAGTTTATTTGATTAATATGATTTTTTTAAAAAAATAAAGTTCTAAATTTTATTTGAATTAATCAAAAAAGGCTGTTGGGGACATGAAGATGTTGTGTTAATAAGGCATATAATTCATTTTTACTAGAAATTTAGCATTTATATATTATGATTTTGGAGTGCAAACATTTTAAAAAATTATTGGTAAATTTAAATAAATTTTATATTTTAAATTTTTTTAGAGAACCCCGTGCTTTTGTTACTTAAGAAAAATATATATATATATATTTTTTTTGTTATTTTATTGTAGCTCTCCAGCAGTCGTTTCCGA
Organism: Phalaenopsis equestris; assembly: GCF_001263595.1. Lineage (NCBI taxonomy): Eukaryota > Viridiplantae > Streptophyta > Magnoliopsida > Asparagales > Orchidaceae > Phalaenopsis > Phalaenopsis equestris. The sequence goes on along the minus strand of NW_018218021.1, from coordinate 47,837 downwards.
ATTGAATTAGTAATCATTGATGCTTTATAAGAAAAAATATTATTTATGATATCAATTTGCTATAAAAATGAGTTATAAGTTGAGAAATGCAATAATATATATATAAAAGGAAATTGATATTTGGCAGAGACACAAATATCAATTTCTCATGTGCATTCTGGCCCCATGATGAGAGTCGCGTCATGTGCATAAAATTTCAGAGTTCCCGCATCACGGTGGGATCGAACCCTTGACCTGAGAGGACTTACAGTGACCCTGCCACCAACGGACCAAGATATGCAGCACAAGTATATATAATCTAGCTCTTTATTTTCAAACACATGACATTGTTCATCAATGCACATGACCATACACACCCGAACATAATGGTTTAGTTGAACGCTTGCCTCCCCAATTTTGGATCGATGCTCTTCTCGCCGCCACCTATCTCATCAATTGATTACCCTTTATTAACACTCAACACAAATCTTCTTTTGAACTTCTCCACAATTCTCTACATGAATATCAAAACTTTGAAATCATTAGATGTGCATATTTTCCTTGGCAACAACCTTTAACTTCTCACAAATTCAGCCCAAAGGCTCACCTACATTTTTCTTGGATGTCTCACCCATCACAAAGGTTTTGAATGCTTTGATATTCTCAACAAGAAAACAATTATTTCTCCTAATTTTACTATTATTGGAGAATCATTTACTTATTAGATTTCTCAAACCAACCCTACGCCAACATCAGCTCCCACACATGTAGCTCTCTCTGCTTATGCCCATCTCTTCTACATCTTTCCAACACCTCGCTTACCTCTCTTTCCACCTCTCAATCAAATTCCACAACCTCACCCACTAATCTATCCCCTTCTCCCATACCCGAACCTCCCATAAATCCTTTCCCATCTTCTCAAGTCTCTCATCAATCTCACATCTCACATCATATGATAACTCATTCCAAAACAGGATCGCTCAAACCTACTAAACTTCTTAAATCTCCAACATCAAATTCTCTCCAATGTTCCCACTATCATCAAGCTCAAACCCAATCTCACTAGCGTCAAGCCATTATAGATGAGTTCATGGCCCTACAACAATAAGGGGCCTGGGATTTAGTTCATCCACCTCTTAAACAGCACATTCTCGGCTCCAAAAGTACTTTCCGAATCAAATATCACACTATAAAGCTCATTTAGTAGCTCAAGGATGTTCTCAAAAACACGACATAGACAATATTGAAACCTTCAGTCCTGTCGCTAAATTTCCCACTATCATAATTTTTATCACCCTTGTTGCTCATCAAGGCTGAGATATTCATCAATTAGATATTTGTAATGTCTTTCTTCATGGCAAACTTGAGGAAATTGTCTATATGAAACAACCTCCAAGTTTTACAGCTAAACAATTTTCTCATCACAAGGCAATTTATGGTTTAAAATAAGCACCATGACAATGTTATTCCACATTTTGTCAATCTCTCATTTCCCAACATTTCAGTCTAAGTCAATCTGGCCCATCTCTTTTCATCACCTCCAAGTTTTACAGCTAAACAATTTTCTCATCATAAGGCAATTTATGGTTTAAAATAAGCACCACGACAATGTTATTCCATATTTTGTCAATCTCTCATTTCCCAACATTTCATTCTAAGTCAATCTAGCCCATCTCTTATCATTTATCATCATTAGAATATTAGAATATATCTTCTGGTTTACGTTGATGATATTCTTATAACTGATAATTCTAAACCTGCCATTCATAAATTAAAAAATCAGCTCAATCAACAATTCAAACTCCTTGGCAACATCTCTCATTTTCCAGGCTCACAAGTTAACCATACTTCCAATGGTTACTTTCTCCCTCAAATTTACTGGAATGGGTAATTCCAAACCAGTCATGACACCATTACCTCAACACCACTATCATCACAATAACACACCCCCACTTCTTTATGATCTTCATGCTCATAGAAAAACCATAGGATCCCTTCAATACATCACCAATACTCAACCCGACATCACATTCACAGTAAACTTTCTCAATTAACATGCACCTAACACCCTACATAATCAACACCTCAAACGCATCTTAAGATATCGTAACGAAACAACTAACTGTAGTCTTCCTATTCAGAAAGGCCCTCTTAATTTGCAGGCATATGTAGACGCTGATTGGACGGGAGATCAAAATGACAGGAAATCCACAATATGTTTTGTATATATCTCAGATCTACACTTATATCTTGGTCTGCTAAAAAGCAAATTGTCGTAGCTAAATCCAATAATGAAGCGAAATAACAGGCCATTGCTCCGATAACCACAAAAATTATATGAATTCGACGACTCCTTTCTGAACTCACATCTACATCTCTTCCCTTGACTCCTATTTACAACAACACCACCTCAACAATTGCTCTTGCACACAACCCAGTATTTCACGTAAGGACTAAACATATCAGGTGAACTATCATTTTACACGAGAACACCTGGGGGGGGGGAATATTAATTTAAGTGATATTGCAGGCTTGGGCCGAGTTGCACATGTAAATTCATATTTGGTTTGTTTAAATTTTTTCTTAAAAAAAAACCACTTAGTTTGTGTTTGATTTGTCAACATTAACTGAATATGTTCATAAACAAGCTAAGACTCAAAAAAGTACCTAGCTTTTCATTTAAATTTATTAACAAATAATTTTACAAATCTAAACTAACAAATAATTGAAACAATTTTGAATTGCTCTCAAATTTCTTCACAACAACTAAAAATGATAATATATAAGTTATAAACAAACTTTCTTACAATCAAATAATACAAAAAATACTAACAAATTAATTCATCAAAATAAAGAAATAAGAAAAAAAAATAATTAAAACTATTTGCATATTCACAAATAATAAATAAAGTATTTTTAAAAAAAAATAAAAAATTTTAAGAACATTTCATGTAAAACTAGGTTTTAAAATATCAAAAAAAAAAAAAAAAATTTTTTAAAAAAAAAAAAATAAAAAATTTTAAGAACGTTTCATGTAAAACTAGGTTAATTAATAAAATTAATATTAAGGATATATGATACTATATGATTGATAAATAGATATCATACTCTTTTATAATGATAGATTAATTAAAGTTAAAAATAAGATGAATTCACTGCAACGACTAATGATATATTAATTATAAAATTAGGTTAATTAATAAAATAAATATGTAATAAATAATTAATTATAAAAATATTATTAATAATAAATTATATAATTAAAAGAGTTTTTACATGTCAAATAATTCAAAACAATAAATATGTATTTTAATCACACAAACTTTAAATGTAACATTTTAATCACTTCATTTATTACAAATCTTGAGTGATTAAAATATTATTTAAATTTTTATGTAATTAAAATATTATTTAAATTTTAGACCGTTAAAATGTTATAATCAATATTTTAAATGATAGTTTTATAAAAACCCATTAAATATCGAAAAATAAATTCTCACCACATTATTATTCCCGCGATCATGTCAGGAATAATAATTGTGAATTTTTTTTTTCCTTTTTTTAAGTTCAAAACGTGTAAACAGCCCATCAATTTAAAAGCCCACGTTTAGAAATAGAAAGTTTAAATGAATGCAAATATGGGCAAGCCCGTGCTCGACTTGTGTTCGGTAGCACAGATCGTTTATATTTCGATCTCAAAAAGTATCTTCGTGTTTGGCTCGTTTGCTTAGCGAGCCGAACACGAGCCGTTCACGAACAAAGGGTCAGTTATAATCAATATTTTAAATGATAGTTTTATAAAACCCCATTAAATATCGAAAAATAAATTCTCATCACATAATTTTCTAAAAAAAAAATATGTAGACTTTAGAGTCCATGTTGGTTTTGTACCTGCGATCATGTCAGGAATAATAATTGTGAATTTTTTTTTTTTTTTTGCTTTTTTTAAGTTCAAAACGCGTAAACAGCCCATCAATTTAAAAGCCCACGTGTAGAAATAGAAAGTTCAAAACGTGAGACAAGCCTTCGTTTAAATGAATGCAAATAGGGGTGTAAACGAGGCGAACACGATCGAGCCCGCGCTCAGCTTGTGTTCGATTCACTTATATTTCGAGCTCAAAAAGTGTATTCGTGTTCGGCTAGTTTGCTTAGCGAGCTGAACACAAGTCGTTCACAAACAAAGAGTCGTTTTGACAACCCGAATCACGTAGTCATAAGATGTTAAGGATTGGGGCAAGATTTAAAACATCATTTGAGTCTAATTTATTAATTTTTAATCTATTTTCTTAATTAATACTATTAATTGATTATAAATCTTTGTAGACTTGTAGTCAATTAATTTTTTAAAAAATACTACTCATCAAAGATATATATAATTGATTAGTAGTATTTCGACTCAAAACAAGCCGAATACGAACGATTAAATATTTGTTCTAGTTGTTCGTGTTTCGCTCGATAACTTATCGAATAAGCCGAACATGAGTTTTTTAACGAGTCGAACACGAGCTGTTCACAGACAACAAGCCATTTTGACAGCCCTAAATGCAAATGCCATCCAAACACATTTCTCTCCCCCTCTGTGGATTTTAAAAATGCTGATGATTGGGAGAGCACTAAAGGCGCAATTTATGATTCCGACCTTCCACAGTACGTCCATAAGAAATTCAGAAAATTTTCTATTTTACACTTTGGAAAAGAGATAATTACATACAAACCACTCGAAACATTGATATTTACAAATTAACCATCCCGGTGATTTTTTCAAACTACCAAACCCATGAATTCACGCATGCCATGATCGAACTATAGAGAATGTGATAAAAAATGTAAAATATGGGTTGGGGTTTTATGATGTAATTTGATATTTGAGTGAGAATATGAAAAATGGATGAAAGAGGGTGGTTGATTTGTAAATAGCAAGTTTCAGAGTGGCCTGTATGTAATTGCCACAAAAGAAAAAAAAAAAAACATTTCAATGATATAATATTCAAATCTTCTTTCTCTAAACGGAATCGAAACTGAAACACTAAAGCTGTTAAAACAAACAAAAGCTGAAAAGACTCCAAACCAAAATCAAACTGCGTTTAATCCAGTTTTCACTTTCCATGATTAAATAAAAACTTGAAATTTACAAACAAACCGCATTTCTAATGTGTTTGCATATCTAACACCCAAAATTTTGATATTTATACTTATGACACCTTGAGTCATAAGTCTATGCATGAAAATGTATATTTCACTGTTCAAAAGGGAAATGACCGTGGTAATTTTTACGCGGTGTCAAAGATTTGAGTGATATGCATCTAAATATGTAAATACATAAGAATTGTGTGGTATGTTTGTAAATTCCCTAATTAAGATTTTACGAAAATAATCATGACCATAAATCACCGTGATCTACTGTCAGGATCGGACACCGGTGCGCAATAATTTCTCTAGTCCGTCGCAATAATTTCTCTAAAAGGAGAAATTATTGCGCACGGACACCGCATGCATCTCTGCGTGCGGTGTCAGATCCTGACCTTAGATCACGGTGATTTACGGTATGAAAAATTATTCCATACGGATCGGACACCGCAAGCAGCTTGCGTGCAGTGTCCGATCCGGACCGTAAATCACCTGATCTACAGTCCCGATGTATTTCGGTGGGCCCCACCTAAATTTAAAAAAAAACGGAAATAATCCTGACCGTTAATCACCGTGATCTAAGGTCATGATCGGACACCGCATGCAGAGATGCAATAATTTCTCCCTTTAAAGGTAGAACATAGAATTTTTAGCTCTAACAGTCCAGGAAGAAATCAAGAGCATGCTTCTATTGACGGGTTCACAAGAAAGAAGAATAGAAATATGAAAATTCCTTTGTAAAATTAGTTCCCTATTATGAAGATTCACATGTATAATCAATCACCAAGAAATTCCTAAATTAGCTAGCAGGTTACTTGAGAAATAAAAAAGCATAATTTACAGAGTTACAGGTAAGAAAAACACTACAGTTCTATCTGGCTTTCTTCTCAAATGGACATATGGTTTCGTGGAAGTTACTTGCATGTAAATAGTAGAGCAGATAAGGGTAAAATTGAGAAATCATTTGTACCTTAAACTTTTGACAGCAGCCATTTTCACAATATATATATAATGTTTGAGAATTTTCCGGTGCATCTGTACAGGATTTCATTGCTTTCTTACAAAGGCCTCAAAAGCGGGTAGTCTTCCAGGAGTTCACGCTCTGATAGCGTGTCGTCTTCATTCTGTGGTGTCCACAAAACCTCCACTGCCTGCAGTTTCAATGATGTCAAAATCAAATGTATAATTGTATAAAAATCCCTATAGTTAAAAGATTTTTTTAAAAAAGAATTTAAATTTTAGAACTTCAATAAAAAAGTTTTTTTTTTGTAAATAAGGAAAACATAGCTTCATATAAATGTCAAAGTTTCATGGAATCCAGATATGAAAACTCTGCATAATAATACAAGAGTTTTATAATAAACTATAGCAATATCAAAATTTAAAAAGATTCAAACATGTATGCTATGATTTCAGACTCTGGCATGCATGTAAAAGTTGGTTTCTTTTGAATGCAGAGCAGGCAAACAAGTAATCCATATTTACGGTCTCAAAATTAAGTCCTTATTCACCAAAACAAGAAAGCTATAGGGGAGAATTATCCATTTTTATTGTCCAATGACAATGGAAATAATGTTAATATGTTTTATTAGTGTTATACCATAGTTTTGTTGACAGGAATAGAGCCCAACTTCTGTAACGCCACCATTAAATCTGCACTACTGTTGATGACGGGTAGCTTGTGCAGTCCCTCAGCAGCCACAAGGATGGTTATCTAGAAAAGGGAACAAAGTAAAATAGAATAATCACAATTTAGATGGGCATATAACTGACGAGAAGTAAAATGGATTAAAAAAACAAAAGCATACTAGAATGAACAGTGTGGGATGGATATTCTTGTTTTCTTGGGACTAGTAAAATTTCCAAATCATTGAATGATATCGAAAATCAACTAAAAATAGTATTCTAATCATACCTATAACTTCAATATATTTTCTACAATACATTTATAAGCTGACAATACGTGTACTTCTCATCGTGTGCAATGATTTTCATCTGAGTCCCTAGCAACTCTTCTTAATCAAGAGACTCAAGGCTACCCTATCTTCGTGCTGCTAATCACTAATCAAGAGGGGCTTCTAATGGTTTTGATTGTTTTGAATAAGTCAAACTAAATCACTAGGTTTCACTCATTTTTTATAGATATTGTCGAGGTCCCAATCCAAAACTGAGCCGTTCTAACTAGTTTCGAGCAAAATTAACTGGTTTCAACCATTACAAACAGATTTTTTATCTTTTTGGCCATGAACTGCCGAAAACTAACACTTTAGATAAGAAATAATGATGCTATCATCCTTTCTCTCTCTCTCTCCCCACACACACACATACATATATACATACTCACACACACACATGCACAAACACAACAGACACACACGGACATATACATACATACATAACTTTTATTACTGAAAGCAAATAAGGGTTACAACAAACACACATTAAAATAAGAAATAATAAAAGAAACAACAAAAACACCAACATAGGGCATGGGTTGAAGGTGGTGGTTTTGCGGTTGGGGAATAGTAATTATGGATGGTTGGATGGTCAAGAGGCAACCAGAGGAGGGGTGCTGGCAGCAAGGAAGGCAGTGGGTGGCTGTAAAGTGCGTGGCGGCAAGCTTGTGGTATGGGGCTGTGGCAAGAAGGTTGCGATAGGGTGGTGGCAGGTGGAACATGGCTGGAAAGGGGTGGAAACAAGAAATTGATTGTTGGAAGAGATAGGCAACGGCTAGACAACAGCAGGACTGTTCGCAGAACAATTCCAGCAACAGCTGCAGTAGGTCAGGCGGCTGGGCTGAAGTTTGGGAAAACAGAGAAGGGTAGTTAAACACTACCACAGAACAAGTTACATCCAGAGCACCTTCTCGTCTTCGAATGCAGCCCTAGAAGGAAATATTAGGACGGCTGACAGGAAACTGAATCAAAACTACACCCTAAACACATAAAACACCCAAAAATAATATAGATAGTTAGGAGAGTTGGGACCCCACCTATTTGGGCGGCAATCTTTTTTTCTAGGGTCAATCGGCCCTATTGTCCTCTTATTTTGACCAGTATAGCCTCAAGAGGCAGCGCCCGGTTCAGCTAGGAAAAAACTGAATCAAAACTACACCCTAAACACATAAAACATACAAAAATACTATAGATAGTTAGGAGAGTTGAGACCCCACCTATTTGGGCGGCAACCTTATTTTCTAGGGTCGATCGGCCCTATTTTCCTCTTATTTTAACCAGTATAGCCTCAAGAGGCAGTGCCCGGTTCAGCTAGGAAAGCCCTGCGTCATATATAATATGTACTTTGAGATGAACAATTTAAAAATAAAAAAATGTTTCCATTTTAACAATTTTTTTGAATATTAGTCTTAATTTTCATTTTTATCATATCTATGATCCCTATAAGAAGGGTTACATTCTCTATAGGTTTCAAACATTTGCATTGGTTTGGTTTGAGTACTAGTGTTAGTTTCAAATTGACTTTATTTTCCATTTACACAGAAGTGCAGGTGTTGTTGATATTCATAGGAAACAAACAATGATTGAGAAATTCATAGAAACAAACCTCGGAGGAAGGGATGCACAAGTAGAGGAAAAGAAAACAGGAAAAATAACTAATTAGAAAGGAGAATAAATCCCTACAAAAGAATCAATAAGAAATGATTTTTATTCCAACATGAACTGTAATTGAATTACAAGACACTAGACCTATTCATAGAAATATAAGATTTTAAAATGACACCTTACACAAATATGAAAATGTCAATAAATCCTAAATAACAACTAGCACTTAAAACAACAAATATTAAAATTAGATGTAACACATGAGCTTCCACTGCATCAATATGTCACATTTCAGGACTTCATGAAACCATATTATGACTTAAACAAAAAAATCACTTGTGCATAATAAATAATTTATAATTAAATATTGCTATTTTTTTAAGAAACTTATCCATGCATCCAGGAATCACCTTTAAGAGACTTTTCTATTCTAGAATTGCAAGTTGGATCAATGCTAGACATTTTGATTTAGACAAAACAATAACTACGAATGAGAATAAAAACTATTGGGCAAGTTTAAAAACAGATGTTGCGTGAATAGTTTCAAGATGAAAAATTCATCAAACTGCTAAAGGAAGAAACAAATTTAATATCAGATTATACACACCTTTAACTATTCCTTATAAGCTTTAAATGAGATCATGGACTCTATGCTAGGAATACCACTCAATTTTTAGGAAACGTAAGTCCATCTTGGCTATAGTTGATTAAATTTTTAAAATAGCTCATTTTATTCAAGGTAATAAAACTACTAATGTGCACACATAACCAATTATATTTCAATGAAGTGATGTTCAATTGCAGTGCCTACCTAAAACCAATGTGATAAATGCATCATATTCATGAGTTACTCTTGAGAATCTTAATGAAAAAAGCTGAAAACTCAATTAAAATTATTAACAGCATATCACCAATATTTTGTTAGGCGATTAGCAGTAGTTAATGAAAGTTATGAGTGATGTTTTGATGTTTGATTATGGAAAATACATCTAGTTAGAACTTTTAAATGCATTTAGCTAATTTCACATAATTCCTCTGTAAATAGATGTATAGAAATGAGTTCATTTGAAATAGACATAATATTTAACCTAAAAAACATATAGACCTTGTTGATCTATTATTTAGTCTAGGCCTAGTAAATTTGCATACTATTAGCATAGTATGTGCATAACATGTAAGAAAATATTAACAAAAGTTTAGTTATTAATTATAAAAAATATAAGTCAATTATTTATGTGAATAGGGGATTTGAAATTAAACTTAGATGATAAGAAAATGGCCTATATAAATTCTCAAAGCCTTACTAGAAGATCTTTTAAACAATTAACTAATAGAAAAGCATGAATATATAAAATCAAGCAATGTATGTTCTTCGTGTTTTTAAATTTATTTCATTTTATTTTATATTATGAGCCAGTCACTAATGTCTTGGATTCTTCTCTCTTTTCACATCATCCTCTGGAATTCACATCGCACACTTTCTCACACTCGTTTGCATCTTATGCCTGAAGTGGACATAAGATGATGAAATTACACCCACTACTAAAGTGGCAATATGGATACCAAAAGCATGTTGTGCAGTTGCATGACATTCTGGTAGATATGATTTATGGATTATACAACAAAAAACACAACATTGATACCTAAATTTACTTGATGAATATGATTTATCAAATCAAAGTTTATTCAACCAAAACAAATTTAATGCACACTTAAAATTTTTAGTCAATTTGAAAACTACGTTTACTAAAATGAGTTTAGTAGTTTATTGAATTTCACATTTAGTTTTCCTTTGTGATTATGTTTATGACAAGTTAACTAATATCCTAAATCTTTCCCCTAGTACAATTTAGTTTATTGTGTTGGTTTTGAGTTTGTTCCAGCGCATGCTTCTATGTCTTTTTGACTCTTATCGGTGCATTGGTTTTAGCTTGATTCCTTGTTGACAAATTGATTTGATATCCACTCCGTATTAGCTTGCGACTTGTGTTCATGAAGCAGCTGGCGACTCCCTTTGCACCAGGTAAGATTTAAAAATCTATTTTTAAACAAAACCTTCTGCTAGGAAATTTTGGATAGTGTAGCTAGTTTGTAACTTTCTCATAATTCTTAGCTACGCAATTTCTATCGGATTCCATGATTTTTTTTTTTTTTTTTTTTGCAATGACTAATTTTGTGGTTTTTCAATAACTCTTATCCTTCTGACCATAGTTTCTAATATCATAACTTCAGAAGATTTTTTATTAGAAATAGTGGCGTCCAAGGCATGTAAAAAATTAATTGTCATTGATATTGCACTTTTGATGGCATGTTATTTTTCCTTTCCTTAAATGCTGGTTAAATGTAATTCTTTCTAGATTGAAATAATTGGAGACAACAAATTTTCCAATTTTTTTTTCCCTTCGATTTATTTCCATCCTCTAATTTAGGTCTACTTGCATAGTTAATTACTTTAAAATCTAATACAGTCTATTTTTTTCAATTGTATGATTCTTTTTATGATCCAAAACTTTTATTTGAGAATTCTATTAAACAACTATGAAATTATCATTCAAGTGGAATTTACATAGGTTTTATTTTGAATTGAAAGAATGATTAGTTGTTTCAATTAGAAGATTATAATTTCTAAAATTAACTTGTGTGGTTGGAAATGTGCATCTCATCCTAGATCTATATTAGAAAAGCCTAGATCATATAACATCCCATTCAAAAGATTTCTAATCTGAAATTCTAGTTCAACAAAATTTTGGCTTTCGTTAATAAGGTGATGCAAGAAAAAAGTGACATTCATTAAAATATTTTATTAATAATCAGAGTTGTAATGCCAAGAGTTTAAAAAATTTTGTTGATTTCTTTCAAAGAACAGTTTCTTCCATACAGTTTAACAAACACCAAAGTATATATTAACACGCATCAACAGACAGGAGTAACACCCAATATTTAGAAACAAATAAAGTAATCGTGACATATTTGTGACAAGAAAATTAATAACTATGGAGTTTTAGAAAAGAAAAAACAAAAGCATCTCTGCAATTTCATGACCCATTTCTTATAGAATAAATCAACTTACCACAATGTACTCGTTGCTGAAAGACCTGGAACTATAGCTTGCTGTTCTTTGCCTCTTAATATTGTTTACATTTACAAGTGTCTCCTCATCAAACTTACCCCTTTCCTCAATCGAAAGTTGATTAAATCGTTTCTCCCCATCTTCTACACTTCGTTTTACATCCACCTGTACATGAACACTTGTAAAAAGGCCTAGAAAATAGATGATTCATATTTGCAGGCTCCATTCAATTAATGTAAGTAGAGCACAAGTTGCATCTCGCTAAGAGAAACAAATGAAACGTAAACTAACTAGAAGATTCAATTAATGTAAGTAGAGCACAAGTTGCATCTCGCTAAGGGAAAACTAGAAAGAAAATGAGTCATCACCATTTAGATTTAACAGAAGCAAAAAAAAAAGTACCAAGGAAATAAACTAGAAAATAACAACATGATGTTACTCTATATGCCCGTTTCCATGTAATAATGCTCAATGAAAATGATGAGAGCTAGTCATCCAACAAAAAAAGAGTGGAGACAAATAAAACATGAGCAAAAAAAAAAGGAAATTTTGATTACCACAATTTGAAAGCTTACCAAATGAAACTTCTGTAAATTGGATATGAAATCGTACCCCCCATTTAAGGCAGCAGCAGCTGCCAGATCCCAATTATTTCGTGTCATCCCTCAGAATCCTTGTTCACACAGATACTTGCCACTCCAACCACCCACCCACAGATAGGCATCTACATATAAACTTATCTCATATTTGAATTGCCATTCTCCTTCAAACTAAAAGATTGATATTATCATCTTCAAAAACAAAATCTAAATTATTCATCGGCTAGTGTTCGAAATCGGCTCGTGAACAGTGTGTTCGTGTTCGGCTCGATTTAAATATTTGTGTTCGTGTCCGGCTCGTGTTCGGCTTGAAATTGGCTCTTTAATCTAAAATTGAGAAAAATAGATGTAATGTGTGGGATTCGAACCTGGATCAAATCTATACAAAAGAAGACGCTAACCACATTGCTACATGAGGCATTATGATTTAAATTTAGTCATAAATATATATAATATATTATTATATAAATAATATATATAATATATTGTTATATAAAAAATTATATAAAATTTTTTAGTTCGAGCTAAAACGAGCCGAACACGAGCGAACAAAGAGTTGTTCGTGTTCGGCTCGTTTATAATTCGAGCTTTAAAAATTTGTTCGTGTTCTGCTTGTATACTTAACGAACGAGCCGAACACGAGTTGTTCGCAAACAACGAGCTTTTTTGACAGCTCTATTCACTACCTTGATTTTAATAAAAGTATTTAAAATTAATTTTTAATATTTAAAACGAAATAACTGAAGCCTTGTATGTAGTTAGCATACTTTATGGAATATAACCTTGGGTTTCATTCGATATTTGACATTACACTACTTTTGTTCCTTTAAAAAAAATTTCCAGACAAGAAAAGTGAATGCAGTTGGTGCACACTGAAAGTCATAATAAACTTGGGTTTCATTCGATATTTGACATTACACTACTTTGGTTCCTTTAAAAAAAATTTCCAGAGAAGAAAAGTGAATGCAGTTGGTGCGCACTGAAAATCATAATAAAATGCACACTGAAAGTCATAATAAACTCCATGGTGTGGTTAAGCTTTACTTTCTACACTCCTCTATTGTCTTACATGTTCTTCATTATACTTCAAATGTGGGGCATACAATAGGAAGAAGTCCTACTTTTGAAGGCATGAAAGATGATTGTAAGTTTGGGCTTAAAGAAGAGGATGAACTCGATTGTCATTTAACAAAAAGCACGTATACAAGTTAAATGACATTGTTTAGGGTTTAGGGTTCAGCTGTTTCTTAATCTTAACCAGCACATATGTTCCCTTAAATAAAATGAAATAAGAAAATATAAAATAAAGTAAGAAAGAAAAAAGAAGAGGTAACAATCAAAAAAAAAAAATCTCTCTCCCGCCGAGTCACCAAATAACTACACCCGCTTCAATATCCAGTTATCTGATCCCACTTTATTCATTCGCCCAGGAGGGCCATTATAGAGAGGCCGAAACATCTCTCACGGGTTCAAAACCCCTTCTGGTTCGAACTGAAGTTCTTATCTTCCTCTCCTGTTCGAGCAATATAGAGGCAACGAAAAGCAACGACGGGAGTGTAGCGTACAGAAACCTCTGAAATTCCTCACTTTTGCTCCAGAGATACCAGGTGAAGGCCTGGTTCACTTCACAAAACTGAGACGAAGGCTGATCTTCCTTCTTCTACCCAATTCCAATTCAAAGTACATCACAGTTTAATGCTTCTTCCCTGATCGCATGTCTTCACGACCCGGCCAATGGGAAAAACAACAACGGGATGGCAGTGCGCAAGGAGCTTCGAAAATCTTGTCTTTCGCCTATTCTTCCTCCATGCCTTCAGAATACTATTGCAATTAGGGCTATCGGGAAAGGCAAGGATGAGATCGATGCGCACAAAACCTCCGAAATTCCCGTCATTTCTCCTTTCGCACGCCTCTTTCTCCCTGTGGCACACCCAGAGAGGCCGAGACCCTTGCTTGTCGCAAGTTGGGAAGGCAACGACGGGATCACGGTATAGAGACCCCAAACCCCCATCTTTCTTCTTTTTCTGCAGTGCTCCTATCCGAAATCATGGAGGCAGATGGAGAAGCCATGCATATGTCCTGCTTCGCTGCAAGCCCCTCCCAGCACTGCCCCAGCTCCACTCGAACGCCTCTCCTATTGCCGCGAATCCTGATAGTCAATTCTCAATCACCAGCCTTAATCAAAAGTGCTCTCCCGGAGCGAGGAGACTACAGGAAAACTTAAGAAGTCGCGAAAGTGCTCCCCCATCTTTCTTCTTTTTCTGCAGTGCTCCTATCCGAAATCATGGAGGCAGATGGAGAAGCCATGCATATGTCCTGCTTCGCTGCAAGCCCCTCCCAGCACTGCCCCAGCTCCACTCGAACGCCTCTCCTATTGCTGCGAATCCTGATAGTCAATTCTCAATCACCAGCCTTAATCAAAAGTGCTCTCCCGGGAGCGAGGAAACTACAGGAAAACTTAAGAAGTCGCGAAATCGCTGGTAGTACAATTCAATCTGTCTTACAAAGATTCGAACCTTCAAAGCTTTCTTCCAAAATAAAAATATAATGCAGAGAATAGTCTTGAGTGCGGTTGTGAATTCTCAGAGAGAAGGCTTCATTTCCATCTTTGATTAGTAATAAATTTATTAACTATAATAGCTGCTTTAAAATTGACAAAATATAAATAATGCAATCACTTGAAGAATGAGTAAATACCATTTGGTGAGCATCGGAATAATAAAATAATAAAATTGTGTGATTATCATCAAGGCATGATCTATGATTCTCAATATGGGAATCTGTCTTTGAAAAGTCCCAACAAAAAGACAAATATTGAATTGGTGAGCATCAAGGCATAACATTAGATTTCAATTTAAAAATTTGCTATTAAAAGGTCCTAACAACCGGGATAAGTGGCACTGTAGATACTGTTCCCTCATTATGCTTTATTATTTGTGTATACATCCTTAGCTCATATTCAGCCTAATTATCACCACTTCTAAGTTCACTCTTCTAATTTTCTGGTTTTTCAACTGATTCCTCTCACATCACAAGATAATGCATTACTCTCACGTGTACAGCTGTCTCACTAATGCTACTCACCCCACCTTGCCTTATATCTTCAGTATCTGACGATTCACCAAAAGGTGAGGTCACCTCCTGGGTGTAGTACAGTTTAAATTATCTAAATGACACATCCCTACTCACAAATAATCTCTTCTTTATCAGGCTCCAACAGACATATCCCTTCTGGATAACAGAAGGACCAACAAACATATATTTCATAGCTCTGGGATCCAACTTCTCTACTAATTTTCTATTATTCTTCAAAAAACATACACATCCAAACAACTTCAATGGGAGGATCCCGCTATTATTTCTTTTCAACATCTGACAAGAGAATTCCAAAGCATCATCTGACAAAGAGACCTCCAATACAACAACCTCGATGACATCCTGTTGATCACTTGAACGGTTGTCAAGTTGTATGCCCCCAGAATTACTTTGGGACATTCATTGTGATAATCATACTTCGGGCAACCTCTAGAAAGTGTCTATTTTTCCTTTTTATTACTCCATTTTTTGTCGGTGTATATGGACATTTGGTTTAATGTTGTATACCCTGGGTTGACAAGTATTCTCAAATACTTTGTTGGTATAATATCTCACATTATTAAATCTCAATACCTTCACTAATGCACCATATTGAGTTTGGATTGCCCTATGGAAGTCTTTAAGCAAGAAAACATGTCGCCCTTATTTTTCATCAAATACAACCAAGTAACACAATAAAAATAATCCATAAAAGTCATAAAATATCGATAATCCTTCGTAGAACTTGTAGAACGTACCCAAACATCAGAATGTATAAAGTCAAAAACACCAGAACTCCTATTCTCAGAACTAATATAAGAGCTCATAGTAAGTCTGTCAAACTAAGCATCACAAACAAGTTTTTATTTATTTATCTTTTCATTTAAAGAAGGACACAACCGGCTCAATAAATTAAAACAAGAGTGCCGCATGCGTCTGAGATGTAGGAGCAACATATCATCCACACTCCTCACAGAACTGTCTATGATTGATGTCTATGTTGAGTCCATCCCCTCCCAATCCAAATACCAGAGTCCATTACGCCAAGTTTCAGTCCAAGCGTCTGGCTCATCCCTTTCTCTTAGAAGGTCATCTTAGGGATATCAAAAGAAACAACACACTTTAGTTGAAAAATAATGACACTAATGGATAAAAGGTTCACAAAAAAATAAGATGCATACAAAACATTGGACAAAGTCATATAATTAGTTCCTTTCATTGTACCCTTACCAAGTGCAGTTTGTCTTGTACCGTCAGCAGTCTAGATGCTCTCTGATATTACTAGGAGAGGATAGGAAAAAAACTCTCTACCAGTACCTGTCACATGTCGAGATGCATCAAAATCTACTATCAATTCTGATGATCCTGTGATGGAAATAGAGGCAAGAGCATGTGTACCACTGGTACATTTATTAAAGTGAGTATAAGCGACAATGTTACCCTTTGAAGACAATCAATTGGAAGCACCATGTCGGTCAACTTTTTTTCGATTGATTAATTATGAAAATATGGTATATGAAAATAATTTTTTGAAATTTAATTTAAGTATAAGAGGTATATAGTTTAGGTTTTGAAAGTAGTATGTTTTAAAATGAGACCAAATGGATCTCATTCGTCCAATAGTTTGCATAATCGTGCCTGACACCCTGAATACTACACATTCCAAGAGAAAAGTGTAGACCCTGATAATAGGCCCAATCCTGCAAACTAAGAGATTTGTGACATCCATTTGGTCTGCGAATATTTTATATATGACCGACAAATTTCCCTATTTAATACAAAGATTAAATAGGATTTATTTTTCATGGGTTCCAAGTTCCCTATAGAGGCAAACCCCTATATTTAATTACATCTCAAATGACTGGGGTCACTTGAGAAAACTCTCGATAATGATCAGTGGTTCTAGTCTTCAAGATTTCAAGGTTTA
>NW_018218021.1:23771-27492 GCF_001263595.1 Phalaenopsis equestris | reverse complement strand
TAGTGTTTCCTCCTTTGGACTCCAAAATAAAATGTTCCAAATTTGAACCAATCCCCTTTTACACTTCTTAGTCCGATGTCTTTGAAATGTCCTTACCATTTGAACTCCTTGAAGATAATTTTTCTTGGTTTTTATCGAGAGTATTCTTAGGTAACTTTTGTTACCTAAGATGTAATTAACTATAGGGGTTTGTCCTTATAGGAAGCTTTTCCCGAACCCAGCATAATATAAACCCTATTTAATTCCTTATATTAAATAGGGGAACTTGTCGGCCAATACATTTGTTTCGCAGACAAAACGGATGTCATAACATTCTTTAGTTTATTTGATCGAGCCTCAGCCTCAATTCTTGTGTTCATCCTTCGGGATAGATACAAGATTTGAAGTAAAGCGCTCTTTCATTTAAACTATGAAAATTATAGAGTCAGTTTGACTTCATCTTTTTCAAAACTAAAATTTTTAAAAACGTCCTTCCGAAGCGGGCAACGGGATTTCAATTCCGATTACCGACAGCTTCTTACGGGCAAACCACACACCAAAAATAATGCCGACAGGGCTGCTCTTATTAATGTAGGAAATCGACTCGAGTTTTATGTGTCTGTTTTAATCAATATAACAGAAAGTTGAGGAACCGGGACCGCCCATGTGAAACTCGGAATGACGAGGTGGCTCGAATTTTCTAAATGGTGTGGGTTCTGTACTAGTCTTCTAAGAGAGTCGAACAGGGGAAGCCTAAAGCTAGACCCTAGGCTCTAAGGAGACAAAAAAGAGACCTCGTCCAGAAATGAGGTCAACACACCATCAACCCCATCTCCTGCTAGTTTCTGTTTCCACTTCAACAGCTTTAGACACTCATGATCCTTATTAGTAAAAACTAAACATGTCTCTCCCTCCTCTGCTATCATCAGATTTGCCCGTAGCCCCTTTTTCCACCTTTTCAACTACCACGGCCTCCACCTTGTCCACGTCCACTAGTCTCTCTCTCCATAGATGGTCTAGGGCAGGTATTGCTCAGATGCCCGGCTTCACCACATTTAAAGCACTTGCGAGTCTCCCTATGGACACCTATCATACATAAGCTCGAGGAAGCAAAAAGCTAATCGCATACCCAGAAGTCCACTCGGCTCGGATTGTAGCTTCATGTGAATCTCCTCTTGTATCCTTCCAACAATGGCCACATCAAGTGAAGGGGCTAATGGTCGTCTAAGCTAGAAGGATTGATCTCTTCTAATCAAATGTCGGGTTAAGATGGGCGAGAAAATCCAGAGCCCT
This sequence comes from Phalaenopsis equestris, assembly GCF_001263595.1. Taxonomy (NCBI): domain Eukaryota; kingdom Viridiplantae; phylum Streptophyta; class Magnoliopsida; order Asparagales; family Orchidaceae; genus Phalaenopsis; species Phalaenopsis equestris. Next base: position 26,220 of record NW_018218021.1, on the reverse strand, counting down.
CATCGGTATAATGACCTCCTCTTTCTTGCACTCCGGATCGTCACAGCTCGACATAGGTGAGAAGTGATCAAGATCTGTCCACAGTCACTCCAATTCTATGGCGTATTAATGAATCGATCTATCATCTTATACCACTGCTTCTATCTCACGTTGAATTTGAGACACCTTCATGTGGGTCTTCGTCTCAGCATGAATCTTCTTCATTTTTGCTCAAATGTCTCTCACTTTTCAAATGACATCTACTAAGGATGCAATTGATAGAACTGTCAAGTTGAATAGACAGGTATAGATTAAGGCGTGTGTGGTTGTCCACTTATCCCCTCAACAGACTTTGTTTAGTTCATCCCAGGTTAGATATCTCTGTAGTCTCTTCCCTACTAGAGCAGCCTCGACCCGACGCGACCAAAACTCAGACACATGGTCAGTCATCAAACTTCTGATCCATAGGAGGAGATCTAGCTTCACTCGCATCGAAGCACGTGCTGAGGTAGTGGCTCCTGTCGAGACGCTAACTCTCCGTATGAGCCCAACCAAGACCTTCATAACTTCAGGATCTAGCTTTCCCGGAAGCTTCAATCCTTTATCACGCACATTATCTTCGTCTCATGACATACAATAATTCAAATCTGGATCACATTCAAATTTAATCCTTCCCTCTGTACATTGTGATCACGTCATGGGCTCTGAAAGTCACAATCTGTACGTTGCCATCACGTCTTGGTTCCTATAAGCCGCGATCTGTATGTTACGATCGTCACCGCGATCCCATGCCCGATCCCTTTGCTCACTGGTTCAGGTGGGAGCCACGATCCCGAGCCTTGCCAGTTCGTGCGAAAATCTCCCGAGCCGTTCACAAATGAATCTCGCTCACTGGTTCGGGTAGGAGACGCGATCCTGTGCCTTTCCAGTTAGCACCAACGTATCACGAGTCGTTCGTGATTGTATCCTGCGATACCTGTATCGCGGGGGTTGCCATTCGCGACTGTAATACCACGATCCCGTGCCTCCCAGTTAGCGTGAATGTATCGCGAGGACACGTAACCTGACAATCCCAACGATCGAATAGGCTGCGACGGTTGAGCTTCGATACCAAGAAAGAATTTTGCAAAGCCTAACATTTACATTCATAACTGTTCTTAATATTTTACAAATAATCCTCTAGATTTCTTCAATATTCTCCTTTTACCAAAAGGACGCTAAGCAAATAGACTCTACACAACGCTATCAGAAATTGCATCAAATTATCAGGCAAAACAAGAACCAGAAAATAGTAATAAATCAAACTGTCTGAAAAATATAAAAGAGGTATTCAAGGAATTATCGCTTACTTACAGATGAATACGCGGAGATGCAACAATCAGGATGTCGCAGCAAAGCCAATGCTGTCTCTGTAGGATATAATAAAAAGAACAAATTTAAAATGTGGAGTGTGATACTAAGAACTTGCATAAACAAAAAGACAGTTGCACTGTGAGAAAAAAATTTAGACGCAAAACAACGATATGTAGAATGGTGTTAATTGATCAAAATTCAGCTTTTAGCAGCAAAAATTATGCTGAAGCAACCCACGACTACCGATCTGTAGAATTGATCAAGCTATATAGAAAAACACTCTTGTGCCCAAGCACACGTGAAAAAACAAGTTTAGCGGCAATCATCTTAACATTCTCATTTTCACAACTCTCATTCTATCTGTCAAAGACTTTTTCACTACTTGGCAATTGAACCCATACAATATTGGCAGACAAATTAAACTTCTATCAAAAACTTACATTAGCATCTGTGATATTATAGAGAATAATCATGAGCATTTCTTCACTATAACAAATACCCACACTTAACTTCACAAGTTATATCTTCATCAATATCCCCATTCTTTGGTATAATAGATCTAATATACCTAAATATGTTCCACTTATATATCAGGGATCTGGCTGGCAGCCGCTTCGGAAGGAGGAAAGCAGGGATCGTGGAAGGGCTGGCGGCTGTCCTGGGCAGCTGCAGTGAGGAAGAGGTGTGACAACAAAGTGAGGGGTGTGAGGAAGGAAAAGTCGAGGATAATTACTCCCTCGAGAATGAGCTACAGCCGAGCACCACCCGACTTTTGAAAGACGGTCACCGCCTCGGACGAGTTACAACCAGAGCACTTTCTCATCTTCGGATACAGCTCTAAAACCAAATGCTGGCGACTGTCCTAACAGAGCCACGAGACACAAAGTAAAGCTAGAACATCAAGAATACAATTCTATAATAAGAGGATAATTAGGAGTAGTCCAAGAGGACAAGCCAACACCTTGGAAGGGAGGAAACCTGGACCGATTTGGTCCAAACAAAAGAATGGGTGGCGCAGAAACGATCATGTGCGGCACTTGCCACGCGCGTGGGCGTGGACGCCACGGCGTCAACATCTCCTTAATAACTTGCATATTATATATTATATATATATATA
>NW_018218021.1:22076-23681 GCF_001263595.1 Phalaenopsis equestris | reverse complement strand
TCAAGTTCAATAAAAATCAAATGAAGATCATTCCCTCCACCCTCTAAACTTTTTATTAACTGCCTTAATACAAAATCATATTGATACGATAGATCTTTCTAGCAAAATATCAAAATGATTCATTAAAATTAACATAATTTTTTTAAGCTTTTACTCCATTACTTTCCCCCAAAGTTTCCTTACATGATTCATAAGGTTGATTCCATAATGATTGGTACAATGTTAAACATCACTTTTATTATTAAATAAATACAGAATTGCTTTGTTCTGATCACTTGATATCCTCTTAGTGATGCAATTAAAGACTAGAAGTACGTAATGTAGAAGAAGAATTATAAAGGTATAAAGAATAAGGAAAGGAGCAAGAGAAGAATTAAGTAGATAAAAGAGAGATGAGAAAAAGGGGAAGAAAGCCAAAGAAAGCCCTATAAGGGAGAACAAAAAACCAAAATAAAACTTCCTTTGTTTCATCACCAATCCTGACAAAATTACAAAACGCTGGTCCTTACAATAGAAATAGGCTTATTAAAATTAACAAAATTACCACTAAACATATATGATAATAATAAATTGTCCTATATTAAATTTAACCCAATAATAATAAACTTAAATGCAAATAAGGCAACAACATGATATTGACAACACAAAACTGTAAATATGAACTAAAAGGTAGACTTGTATTGCATCAATTGGTATCATATACAAATGATTCTATAAAAATATGAAAATACAAAACTAGAACAAAATAAAATTTAGGGTGTGTTTGGGGCAGCTTGTGCGTTTCAGGATAAGCAGCTTATCCTGAAATGCGGCCCGCGGGTCGACCGCGGGGGTCGACCCGCGGCCTACGTTTAGTATAAAAAATTCAAACATGGCAGGCAGCGGTTTCAAAAACGCCGCCGCACTTATAAGCTGCCCCATACGGGCCCTTAACCCACTAACTTTTAATTTAAATATAAACAAAACAACCGGAAGATATTGAAAACACAGATTCAGTAGACCAAACACTTTATCAATATGGTATCAGAGCTAAGAAATTCCACATTCTCGATTCTCATTGATCTTTCATTCCATTAGTTCTCATCACCATAGTGTCCCATTATTGAATTTGTATTAGCAATCCCAACCATATATAAACATACATGTTCTTCTCTACATGCACCTACTGAAGCCCAATTTCCTAATGTTTCCATACCCTGGTTACATCTATGTTTACATTGTGCTTGCTCAACTCTATCCAGTTCTAACAAAATGAAATTGCTACTAAGAATGCTACCATCATCTCCTTAGCCAACAAAAATAGCATGTGTTGCTTGATAACAAAACAAGTGTGATTGTAGGCTTAATATGTGAGTTGCCGGTAATGCTAGGAAGGTTCAAAAGGCAATACAAAAAGGTTTATAAAGATCAGGTCATATGGCAAAGCAGTGCTGGCAAGTAAAATACATTATCTTGAAATGTGAGCCCCATTTTTAAGACTTGGATGAGTAACACTTGAGATACTCTTAAGTTATGTGTTTTAGAGTGTCCATATAAGCAAATCGCTTATGCATATTTTCAAAATCTTGTATGTAGGGCTGTCAATTTGGCTCGTTGTTTGTGAAC
>NW_018218021.1:18364-22045 GCF_001263595.1 Phalaenopsis equestris | reverse complement strand
TAAACGAGCCGAACACGAACAACAGTTTGTTTGCTTGTGTTCGGCTCAAAATGGCTCAAAAAAAATTATATAACTTTTTATATAACAATATATTACATATATTATTTATATAATAATATATTATATATATTTATGTCTTAGTTTAAATCATAACACCTCATGTGATAATGTGGTTAGTGTCTTTTTTTTGTATAAATTTAATCCAGGTTCGAATCTCACACTTTACATCTATTTTTTTCAATTTTAGTTTAACGAGCCAATTTCGAGCCGAACATGAACACACTGTTCATGAGCCGATTTCGAACACGAGCCGATTTCGAACACGAGCTATTTCGAACGAGCCAAACACGAGCCAAGCCTGAGCTCGCTCAAGCTCGGCTCGTTTACAACCCTACTTGTATGTGTCTCTCAATCTAAATTATATATTAAATTTATGGCTTAAAATATGTGCAAGTCTTTAAAGTTCATAAAACTCTTTAAGATATTCAAACATGTGAAATTTAAAACCTACATTTGCTCCACCGAAATTAAAAATGTATTTTAAATTGAATCGTCTAAGAATGTTGAGTTGGTTAAAATAAAATCTTTTCACTTAAATCGATCATGTTTTTAAAAAGTAAAAAAAAAAATTTTAAAGGATATGCACCTATTTTAAAATTATAAAATCTCTATGATAGAAATCAAACTCGAGACAATTAAGTTATGGAAGCTCTCAAATGGGCAGCCTTGTTTATAGAACAAGGTTTTAAATCTCACCCAACTAGTTTGATACCCTACTAATAAAAACTGGAGTTAACAAGTCTAATAAGTTTCAATAATTTTCAAAATACAAATATAATAATTTGCAAGTTCAAATCACCTAGTCCAATACTCCTTATTAGAGTCTATAGGATTAATATGCTAAATATATCAAAATTGATCAATTTTAAATGAATTCAAATAAAAATGCTTTAAACATCCAAATCACTGATGATGGTCATGTTGATTGAATATTTCAACTGACGAGTTCAATTTTTAAAATCAAGATTTTCAAAATAATTAACTAAAAAAATTAAAGCAAATCACATTCACACTCCGCAAGTTTGTCGGGGGCGACAAACTTTTGATTGAATTCAGCTCACAAAAAAAAAGCTAATATCACATTGAGTGTATCATTATATTCATACTCAAAGTAATTTCATGTTAGCAAGGACATGACTGAAGTCCTTTGTCCGCGTGATATTTCTCAAAAGTTCTATAAAATAACAGTTACAGCCAGAGCCCGTTGACCAATGGTCGCCGCCAAAAGACACCATTATATTATGATCATGGCCGCAACCGGTAAATTTATCTCTTTAGACAAAAATTTACTGACCAGTGTTCGCCGCCAAAAGACACCATTATATTATGGTCATGGTCGCAACCGGTAATTTTATCTCCTTAGACAAAAATTTTCCCCGGATCTATAAGGATCTCTTTGACAAAGCAACTCATGATTGCTGACAAAAATACTTCAGTCAAGTTGAGTACACTACCTCTAACTAAGTAGATTGTGAACCACGACAACCTGGAACAACGAAACCATGGGACCATTATCGAGTTCATCATCATTTCCTCCACCATCTACTTTAAGGTTAAGTAATAAATTTTACAATTTAAATTGCATGTTTGCTACTACTATATGTTAAATATTCAACTCTAAAAGACTAGTATTAATCGAAAATGCTCTCCTGGTATTAAAAGGCATAACTAACCAAAGAGACAGGTGCCTATGTGAAACCTCGAACCCCAAATCAAAAAGTCCAAGTAAAATGAGGGTGAAATCTCTGAGCAGTGTCTTATCTACAATCCAATCTTCTTTCTAAAATTATGATCCTCAAAGTTCTCTGAAAAACAAACCCAAAAAATAGATTTCGGGGCATCAAAATTTTTGAATCCCAAAGTGGCAATGACTTAAAAGATGGGGCTAAAGAAGCATGAGACTAGTGTCGACAATGAAGCCATGCTTGTCGATACAAAGAATGGTAAGGAATATCACAAGGTGCCATAATGACAACATATGACAAAACGAATGAGTTGACACGAGGAGGGACAAAGCAGGACTCGTGATGCAAAAAATGTATGTGCAGGCTCGAGTGTAAAAGATGTTGGTGAGCAATATTATCATCTAAGAGGACAGGTAATAATTAGGTGAAGAATTAAAAGTATAGATGGCAGCGAAGGCTTATTCATGGAGATTTTATTTGATTTTAGACTTTTAACTGTGATACCAAATTGAAGTAGTCAAAGAATGAAGATCAAGAGTAGAAGGAAAACCAAAATTATTCTATTGAAAACTAACTTGATGAAAAGAATCTCATATTTAAAACCCTTCTTTAATAATTTCTCAAACAACACTTCAATTTTTTCCTTGGTCCTCAAATTTAGCAAAGTGGCAAAGACTTCATTATATTCGCCTCTAATATAACTAACTTGATGAAAATACCTAGATCTCTTATCAATTTCCTTACATATTTTACATTACATCATTTTTCTCCTTTCTTAGTAGCATACTAACATGCCTATCATATAAATAATAAAAAGTTACAGCTTTTGATAATTTAAAAGAGTCATATCCCTCATATAGACGTCCAAAGATTACCCATCTTCTCATGAAAAATTTGCTAAAATCATTAATACAAATCTTGTTCTCATGGAATTACATGACCTTTCGTTTGACAGACATATTTCAAGGGTATTCTAAAATTACATTCAATCATCTCATTAGAGAGTTTACTGTAGAACAAGAATCATGAGCCAATGAGATCAGCATGCTTAATATATGCACTCATATCTCAGTGAAAATAGATTGAATGATGTCCAAAACAGAGTGCTAAATTAGCAATTTACCTCTAGTGGTCTTTTTGAATCGTCCAAACCAGTAAATGCATTTGTGCATTATCTATTTGATTAAACCTAGAGATTTAAGAGATAAATGCCGGCCTTAAATTTTAGCCATATGCACGTACTGCATTGATCTTGTTTCAAATGAAAGAACATCGTGCAGTCAGTGATTAAAAAATAGACATTTTCAAGTTTCAATCGTTTCTTCTTCACAATTTATTTATTGATTATTACTTTTCAAAGGACATCCAAAACTTTGAATGACAATCTTGCACCCTCCACCACCTGTCAAACCAGCAATGCACCTAGCAGCCCACGAGTCCAGTTGGTATCTTGTTTTTTAAAGCAACAACGACCAAAACTATTAGAATAAGTTTTACATGGGCCTTCTCAATACGTACCGGCAAGCCTAGTGTTGTGCACACCTAGATGCTGCCAAGTACTAGGGAATTAACATGCTGAAATAATACTTACTGAATTATTACCAAAATATCAAAGAAGAGAAAAGGGACAATAAAAATAAACAATGCGTAGCTTTACCTGTCAAGACATAATTCAAACCTTCAGCGGTAGAAGTATCTGCTGTTTCAGCAATTCGATTAAGATCTTTCTGCAATGAACGAGCCATGCCCAATAAGCCAACCTGAGTAAATCGACCAAATGAGAAAGATTTTGGACTACTGACATAAAATAAGAGAAAATGTGATCAAGAAACAAATCAACAAATTTATAAGTATTCCAAAGCCGGTTTTCCTTCTTCCATTGTTGGATAATGTACAAATAAAGCTTGCAAATCTAAGAACACGGAACAACCTATAC
>NW_018218021.1:16632-18354 GCF_001263595.1 Phalaenopsis equestris | reverse complement strand
AAAACTTTATCCCAAGTTCCCAACTTTCGTGCCATAAAAATGATTAAAATAATTTTACAACATTCTATATTTCTTTTTGATAATTTTGATATACTAAAATTTATAAATTATTTTTTTATTAAATAATTTGTCCTGAAGTACTTAGTAACACTATTGACGAGAATAATGTTACATTAGCAAGAATTAATGCACTTTAGCCACTATTCCTATTCAAATTATGGTTGCATGCAACGGATAATGGTTAATTGAACAGGTAATCGGATGGTTACAAGGTTTAAAGAATATTATTAGTTTAAATTATATATATATATATATATATCTGTGTGTGTGTGTTAAAAACCTCTGCGCTAACTCAGCATTCTATTTCCATCCCGTAGCATCTCCTACGTCGAACAGGGAGCTGTGAACAAAGCTAAGGATGAAGGGAAGAAGACAAGAAGGAAAGAGGAAAGCTTGATTTTCAAGTAAAACACCTTAATTTTCCTAACTTCTTCCACAAATGAGGGAGGGGTGATGATTTTGAAGTAAAAATATTCTCGTGATATTATTTATTTAATTTTGAGTTGTTGCTTTAAATTGAAGAAATTAGTATATTTAATGGGTTGTATAGGAAATATCAAGATTTCAAAGCAATGAAAGTACGAAAATGCATTCTGAGTTGGATCCATTTTGGTGATGAGATGTTCATGTTGACCTCATTTTTTGTGAGGTCTAGTCTTCCTCTTAGGGTTTAGGATCTATCCTTAGGGATCTCCCTTTGACTATCTTAGAACCTTAGAAATGGGACCCGCCTCGTTTTAGAAATTCAACTCACTTCTGTACCCTTTTGGAGTTTCGCATGTGTGGCACTTAGAAGGGTGAAACCAACATGAGGAAACCTAAAAGAAATTCATATAGGACCTTTTGAGCCTTAAGATGGCCTTCTGCACAATTCGCACTCCCGCACGCACAAATCTTACAATTCGGAGAATCGAGACGTCTGATCGCCACAAGTGACAACGCTTGCACTGTTACATGTTGAAGACTCAAATAAACCTTTTGAAACGATCGATCACGGGTCGAAATTTTGTGAAATTTGAATTTTGACGCGTTTTTGGTCCGATTGTCGACGGCGTCGTCCGAGCGACCCCGGATGACAAAACGGACTGCGTCGGCACGTCCGGAACGTCGATTTTGCCTAGGGAGGGCACCCATTTTGTTACGTTGCCGCGCGTGAACAAATCACGTATTATTTAATATATATATATATATATATATATATTAAATTGATATAAACCAAATTGTTTCTTTCCTTAAAGCCCAAAACCTAAATCCCTAAACCACACGGCCCGAGCCTTCCTTCACGTTCGCGAGGCCGGCCCGAGCTTCCTTCCTCGTTCACGAGACCGACCGGGTAACCCTCCTCGCGAAGCTTCGGCCGAGGTCCCCTCCTCGTACGCCTGCTGCCCTGCGAAAGGCTTCCACGCCGTGCCACGCGAACTGCTCCCCTGCAACCGAGCTTCGTCATCTCCTCACGCGAGGTTTGTCGCTTCCCTTGGCTCGGCTCACCGCCCAGGTAGGTGACGGGAAATGCATCTCCTCTTCCCTTGCTATATAAACCTCACTTCGGGGAGTTCTAGGGTTAGCCGAATTCTGTTTTGAGCGGGGGAGGTGCTGCCATTTTTGTGTCTCGTTCCTTCATTCTGTGTGTGTATTTGAGGCACTGCGAAGGCTTTGTCTTCT
>NW_018218021.1:15327-16390 GCF_001263595.1 Phalaenopsis equestris | reverse complement strand
ACTCTTCTTCCCCCCTTCTGAGTGCCCTGTTTCCTTTCGGTTTTCTCTCTGCCGAGCCTTTGAGCATGGCCCTGTTGGATGGTACAGCATGCTAGTTTACTTTACTTTCATATATTTTTGAGATATTCGTATGTGAAGGATGAAATGTGAGCATGTGTTAGAAATTAGACTTGGATATTCGCTTAAGGTGGTGGATATATGGCATGTTCTTTGTTTATCCTATCATATTTATGTCGGAAGCAATTTGGATAATTAAAGCATGGTTTTGGAATAATTTCTACTCCTCTTGCAAACAAGTTAGGATGTGTATTATGAAGCTTTTCATTTATTTTCGTTTAGCATGAGATATTGAAGAGTTTATTTAGCCTTTCATGCATGCTAAGGGGTTTCGGCTTTGGCATCTTATGACTTTCTCTTGCTTAAAATGAATGCTAGAAAGTTCACTTTACTTTTTTATTCATATATGGGCGCTCAGTTTAGCTCCTGCGGCTTTTCCTTACTTGAAATATATGCTATGAGAAAATTTATTTAATTTGGAAAGTTCTATAGCTTGTTTTGAGGGCTTGGTTTAGCTCCTCGTGAGGCATCTCCCCTGTTCAAATATCTGTTGGAATTGTTTTATGCTTGAAATATTTAGACATGCAGGTTGTTCCTTGGCTTTGGATGGCTCGGTTTTACCTACAGGTGGCAGGAACTTTAATTTTCAATCCTGAATTTATATCAATGTTTGGGTCTTATTTTATCCTCGTTGGGCTCGATTTTGGCTTGGTTTGGAGTCTCGGCTTTGGCTTGAAATGGCTAGAACTCTATTTTTTTTTTATGGAAGCCTGGATTTTAATATTGTTGGGTGTGGTTTGGGTGCTTCTTAAACTCGGTTTTGGCTTGTAATAGCTCGGTTTTGGAGCTGTGTGGGCATTCGTCTTTCATTACAGGAGCATGAGATGTTAACTTTTTGTTGAGGTGTTGAAGTTTTCTTTGCTAGCTTTAAGAGGCTCACTTTGGGCTCTTACTGATTTTTGATTTGTTTAGAAGTGGCTGGAATTTTAATTTCTATTAAAGCCTG
>NW_018218021.1:12498-14993 GCF_001263595.1 Phalaenopsis equestris | reverse complement strand
GGGTGTGATTTGGTCCTTCTTGCTAGGCTTGATTGGCTTGAGTGTTGTGGATGAATCAAGTTTGTCATCCCAAAAATTATAATCACTTTAGTTATCCTCTTATGTTTGTGAGGGAAGCATAGTAGTCATTGGTGGTTCTTTTAGTCGCCTTAGCCGTGAGCCTCACTCGCTGCCCCTTGGGTTGCCTTTGGTCATGAGTCTTGGAAGCTGTCTTCTGCCTTAGCAGTGAGTCTCATTTAGCCCTGTTTCTTGTCTTAACCGAGGGCCTTGGTGGTTGCTTTCTCTCCTCTATTGGCCCCGGCCCTGAGGATTTATTTAGGTTCTGTGGGAAAATTTCATGTTTATTTGATATACGAGACTTTTTTTAATTCGAAAGTGGGAGAATTTTGATTTCGGCATAAGTTTGAAAATATCGATGGTGGTTTCCCCAAAGTCACTTTCTTTTGAAATTTGGGAGATTTTAAACCTCATTTTGGAAAAGCATTTGATGAACTTGATCAATCTTATGTCTTTGGGGTTTGGGAAAATTAGCGCGAACTTGCCTTTTATGTTTGTTAGGAAAGACCTTAGGTCCTACTTTTTCAGGTCTCTTCGATACGAGTTTTGAGAACTGATTCATTCTCCTTTTTGGTGTTTTAGATGGATCGGTGCATCCTCTCTCTCACCACATTTTTGTTCTTTTCTTTCCTTGCTTCTTGGTTCGTTCTTTTTTATGCTTATGTCCGATGAAAAGTGTCCACGTATAGCCTTTTGTTATACGAACCATCAAACAAGGTCGCAAGTAGTCGTTTTGGGGCGTACGGTGTTGATGATAAAGACACACCGAAGATAGAGCCGAAAGATGCTCTATTCTATAACATCAAGATCCAGACATTTGATGAACAATAGGATATGGTATCCTTCACCGACATAAGTCTAGCGGAAGCTGGCTCGAACCTCCTCAGATGATTGGCAGTCTCACGCCCGACAATGTAATCGACTCGTGGACAACAAAAATTTCTAAAAAAAATAAGTTTTGATAAACCCTTTTCAAGTAAAAAAAAACAAATTGATAACTCTTCTTTGTATGTTTAAAATTTGTGTGTATGTCAAAAACATAAATTTTAAAATACATTTTAAAGCTGGTTGTCCACCTGACGAATACTTGTTTAGGTTGGGAAATAACCCTCTAGGTGAGATTCAAGACACATTTCTAGATGAGTGGCGAGTTCTATACATTCGGGTGACCGAGCAGCCTTCGTGGACCCTCGAGAATAAATATACAGCTGAGCCTAGTCTCATACGAGTGCTTGCGGTCCCCCTCATCCAAACTTTTATTTGTTTTGTTTTATCGAAGCTTTGGGATAGGGCATTCGTGTTACTTTTCCTTTCTTTCGGGATTTCTCCAGGATTTTTGAGAATTTTCTTTTATTTGAGTCTCTTCTCGTTGATTTTCTCGAGTTTTTTGCTATTCCTCGGATTTCCTGGACGACGTTTCTTCCAGACTTCGCTTTTGAGATGCATTTAGACTTACTATACTTAAGGAACAGCGGATCTCACGGGTGTACAGGTTTGTTTTACATTTTACAGCACTTTATTTTCTTGTTTCTACCTGTTACTGTTCTTTCTGTACAGCATGTTATACTTGTCATGTTTCTACCTGCTACTATTCTTTCTATATAGCATGTTATACTATTCTTGTTTCTACCTGCAACCGTACCGTACAGCATGTTATACTATTCATGTTTTTGTCTACTATTGTTCTACATGCATCCTACTATTTGTCTTGTACTGCACATTTTATATTATATAGCTTTAAGCATGTCTTCTTTTATATAGGACATTTAGAGGATTATAACCATAGGGCCGTTTGATTTGACACCATAACTAGACACCCTAGAAAACTTAAACTCGTCACGTCGGGGAGTTTGGAGTTAGCGCGGTGGGCAGCACGACCATTTTCAACAGCAGAACATGTCTTCCCCAGCAAAATCATTCCTTTCCTAGAACTTAAACAACAAGCTATAGGATTTCGAGGTTGTTTGTCTAGCGCAACATAAATCCTCACTTTATCTGTTAGGCCTTTGCACAGTCAGACTGTGCAGTTTAAGCCCTAACTCGTTCTAGGTTCCGAGGTTGTCGTCCGATACGACGTAAACCCTCATATCTTCTAAGCGACTTGTGTGACCGTGTCACGCAAATAAAAGCCCTAATTAAATAAAATTGACAGGATGAAACACTTGAATAATTTCTTCTCAAAACTGAAGCCAAATCATAGGATAGACCGGGAAGTCGCCAGAGTTCACCTCCGGATTTGTGGTCTCCCCTAGTTTCTCATCATTTGGATTCCTCAACAATGTTACAGATTCGAGTCATTCCCCTTTCACACCTCTTTGTCCGATTTCGTTGAAAAGTTCTATCCTTTTGACTTTTTTAAAGATAGTATTCCCTGATTTTTATCTAGAGTTTTCTTAGGTGACTTCGGTCATTTAAGATGTAATTAACTATAGGGGCTT
>NW_018218021.1:11499-12275 GCF_001263595.1 Phalaenopsis equestris | reverse complement strand
TCAGGATAGATACAGGATTTGAGGTAAAGCGCTCTTTCATTTAAACTGTGAAAAATATGAGGACAATTTGATTTCATATTTTTCAAAAATTATATATATATATATGTATGTAAATTAAATGTCCTCTCGAAGCGGGCGACGGGACTTCACTCCCAGCGACCGACAGCTTCTTACGGGCAACCCCCCAACTTTAACCCTTTTAACTTTGCCCCCCTTTTAGCGCCGACAGTTCAATCTCTAAAATTGGGTTCTTAATCATAATGCCTTCTAATCCCTGTCATTATATTCGATCGGAATGTGTATGCTAATAAATAATTCTCCACATTGAGCATGTTATTGATAGCATGAGCATTTTATATAATCAACCGTTCATGTTCTTTTATGTTATTTCTACGTAATTCAATCTGAGATTGTTCTTAAACTTGATGCCTTTTAATCTCTAAGATTATATTGGATCACAATATGTATGCTAGTAGATAATTCCTCATATTGAGCATGTTACCGATAGCATGAGCAATTTATATAATCTTTATGATTATATTGGATCAGAATATGTATAGTAGATAATTCTTCATATTGAGCATATTAATGATAGCATGAGCATTTTATATAATCACCTATTCAAGATGTTTTATGTTATTTCTGCGTAATTCAATCTGAGATTGTTCAATAATTTTTTTTATGCACATTTATGTTCCCGGTGTTAGCGCTGGAGACCGCTCGCTCTCGCCTCCTACGTTTCGCGAAACAGCGCCAACTCCCGCTCCCGCTCTCCC
>NW_018218021.1:5068-11460 GCF_001263595.1 Phalaenopsis equestris | reverse complement strand
TCCCCGCCGCTCTCTGGTCCCGACTCGCGAAGAGTTTCACCTCTCTGCTGTCGCGAACCGTTCCCGTCTCTCGTCTCTTTTAAGTTGCGAACAGAAGAAAATAAAGTTTTGAAGTCACAGTTGGTGTTCTTCTTCGAGCTTCCTCGGGATAGAAAGAAGAAAAATGCAAGGGGTAGTTCCTTGCGGTGAAGAAAGAAGAAAGAAAAAAAAGATTGTTCTCCCTTAGCTTCTTTTTGGTGGCTTGTGGCTGAAGAGAAATTGGGTTTATTTCTCTTGTAAGTTTATCTTCTTTGGTGTATCTCAGTGTAGAGTTTTCTTCGGTGTATCTCGGTGTAGAGAGAGAAGAGCAGAGAGAGAAGAAGAGAGAGCAACAAAGTGAGAGTGAGAGATTCCTCTTGTTAGTCGAGGAGATCGACTGGTGTAAATTCCTCATGTAGTAAAATCCTATGCAACTCTGTGGACGTAGTCAATTTGCCGAACCACGTAAAATTGTGTGTAAAAACTGTGTGTTCTTTTCTGGTGTGATTTTTTCTCGTTCTATTTTTCGCTTCGTCGATCGTCCTCCTGTTTGATTTATATATATATACCACATCAACTGGTGTATATCTTGCAACAACAACACCCGGATGATAACTTTAACATATCATACTTGCCTTGAATGCATGTTGATACAAATTGATTGATAGCATGAGCATAAAAATACTCAATATATTTTAAAAGCTTGTGATACTGATGCTAAAAGAGGAATTCAATGAAAGTTCAAGTTGTATCAGATAGGTTAGCAGATTAATGATGACTTGCATAAAAATGAGTAAAAGTTGGTTCAAGATGAGCCTCAAAAGGACAAATAGAACCTTTATCAAGGGGTCTTTGATGACCAATACGTTAGAACAAGTACTGACCTAATAAATAGTAATAACGAATTGGCAGGCTAGGTAACAATCATATGATTTCTAAATATGTCAAAAACCTAAGCAAACACTACATGACACTTCTAAGACAAACAAGAGTGAAAATGTATAAAAAATATGCATAAAATAAATATTTTAATATTTGTATCTGAATAGCATAGTATATCGAATGATTGGCCATTAAAAGTGATATTTCATTCATTGCAGTCATTCATACTTTTTACTTATAATTGTATCCTTATTTAATCATCAAAACATATCTTGATTTAATATTTGTTCGCTGAGCTTATTATGTCTAAAATTATTAAAACTCATGTTAAGTCAAACAAACAGCATGAATATTATTCTTTTTTTCTTTTATTTTAAACTCTATATTAAATTTATTTATGTGCAATACTTTCTAGCTCTCCCAATATTATTAGGACTATTGTTACACATTAAAGAAAGAAGCATATTAGGTCATAATATGGAGACTAAGTTTTATCCTTCATCTTAGAGTTTCGATGTACAGTTTTGGGTGTATCAAAGAGAAAAAATGCATAACGTAAATTAGAGACACATAATATGCATTACATCATGCTTGAAGTTAACCAGAAGCTCTGCCATAAATTTTGATGAATTAATTTGTGTATGCTTCCATATGAATGGTTATGTTAAATCTATTGGATAACTATAAAAAGAGTTTTAGGTTTTGTAATAGTCACAATGTATATTGGGTAAAAATACATCCAACTGGATTTCCTGCCTCTGATATATCTCATGCTAGATAAATCAAAATGAAGCATAAGAAATTAAATATTATAGCAAGCAAAATAAGCTACCAACTACATTATCTAAATATTATGGAAAGGTTAGTCATAGAGAACTGCTCCATAAAGAAAGCAAAAAAGAAAAAAACCCACCATTTAGGATTAATTAGGACACACAGTGGCCATTGACCCTCTAAGACACTTATTTTAATGATTATAATAATGCTCTTCAGTGCATGAACATTTGAATTCCTAACTAAAACCTAAATTAACCGAACAAAGGAACGATTGAATTTTTAAATGAATCTTCATTATAAATATTATTATACCAACAATTGATGTCAAAATTAGAAATTCTACATTTGATTGCATTCTTGTTGAGTACTACAGAATCATAAGAAACAATTGAAGTTTTTTTTTTTTTTGTTAGGCACAACTTTATCCATCACCTTTGATTTGTGCCTATCGTTGTAATCTTTCCACATTCATTATATTTTCTCATCTTTGTTAAGGAAAACCACTGTAAAAGAGTCTCTTTTTAATTTCATCGTCGAATAGGATCACAGGATTCAGGTAAACTGGAACAAAAATTCAAATACAGAAGCATAATCAAAACAACCAGAAAAACACACAAAGATTTTACGTGGAAAAATCAGAGAACAGAAAAAAACCACAAAAACACATCACCAAAAATTCCACTATGAAATTCTGAAAGTTTTACAAATGACTCACACATGTTTCTTCTCCACACTCACACGAAGAAACTTACATGACTTGCACCAACAATCTTCACTCTTCAATCCGACGCAAAAAAAATCATGTTGAATCACCGAAATTCACATCTTCAACACTCCTCACCTTCATCGAGATGCTAGTCAAAGAATTCAAAAAAAAAACAAAACAGCAAGCTCACTGATTCACACTCAAATATTTGCTAAAAAACTAATTTTGTGTGTAGTAACCACACCGGGCGCTTAGGCATTCAAACTTGGTGGCATTCAAACTTGGTCTTAAGCGCCAAGCATTCCGTAGTGGTGCCTTATAATGGGAGCCTAGACATCAATAGACCGGCATCTATGCATCGATCTCTCAAGAATAAGAACAGCGCCCACTCTATAACGAGCGCATATGCAGCCAAAGGCACTGGCTCATCTGTTCGAGTAGCACCTAAGTGAGCGCTTAAGCACCCACAACCCAACGCATATGTGTCAGGTGCCTTGTGCTTAGGCTCCATAGCCCAACAATCTCCCAATTGGAGACTATAGCACTCAACACCCGTCTTGTACCTATAGCTCCATTTGAATCACCTTCATAGTCACGTAATGTGGTCACATGCCATGGTGTGGCTCGCCCCCGATCTCAAACTTCATGAAACCCAACTGAAACCAAGCACAGCTTCAATTTCTCAGCAGTCACCACCTTCGTCAACATATATCCGCAGGATTCTCAGTTGTGTGTATCTTTTCCAAGAAGTAATTGTTCATCTTCCAAAGGTGATGAATGAAATGATACTTGAGCTGGATGTGTTTCATCTTGGCATGAAAAGTAGCACTCTTAGCAAGATGAATCGCACTCATATTGTCACTATAGAGTCATTCAATCAACTGCTACTTGCCCAATTCTGTCATGAAAATTTGTAACAAAATCATCTTCTTGCTAGCATCAGTAATAACAACATAGTCGGTCTTCAAAGTTGAAAGTGCAATGATCTTATGCAACCTGAAAAACCCAACTCATCGTTGTGCTCCTCAAAGTGAGGATATATCCCGTTAACTTCTCCTACTGTCCACATGAATCTAAAAAACCCTATAGACGCCTCTCTGCACTTCATAGCAAAGTGTCCTATTGACTGTTCCCTTTAAATACTTGAATCCACTTTACCACCTCCCAATGATGTCTTTCTGGATTGTCCATATACCTGCTAACCGCTCGCATTGCATATGCAATATATGGTCTGACACAAATCATTGCATATAACAAACTTTCAATTGATGAAGCATAAGAAGTTCTCTCTATCAGTGTTTGCTCTGCTTCAGAGCTTGGCAAAAGCTTCTTATATAGTTTGAAGTGACCACCTAAAGGAGTGCAAACTAGTTTCGCCTCATTCATGTTGAACCTCTGTAGGATCATTTCAACATACTCTTTGTGAGACAACATTAGTGTTTCTGCATACTTTTCCATGTTGATTCTGATCCTGAGAATCTTCCTGGTTGGACATAAATCCTTCATCTCGAACTCACTTGATAACTGTTTCTTCAAGTCTCTGATTTTCTACATATCTGCTCCTGCAATCAATATATCATCCCACACAAAAGAAGCAAAATATAACAATTATCGAAGTTTTTGATATAGCAATGGTGGTTTGCCTAGCACTTCATGTATCCATTGTCTGACATGAACCAGTCAAATCTCATGTACCATTGCATCGGGGTCTGCTTCTAGCAATAGAGACTCTTCTTCAATCTGCAGATCAAACATTCTTTGTCTGACACCTTATAAAATTGTGGTTGCACCATGTATAGCTCCTCCTCCATATTTTCATGTAAGAAAGCTATTTTTACATCCATCTGCTCCAGATGTAAATCTTCCTCTGTTACCAGACTCAGCACAACCCTGACAGTCGTCATCTTCACATATGAGAAGAAGATCTCTGTGTAATTCACTCCTTCCTTCTGCTTGAAACCTTTTACAACAAGTCTTGCCTAGTAAAGTATGCTACCACCTGACTCCTCTTTCAGCTTGTAGACCCACTTGTTATGCAATGCTCTTTTGTCATTTGGCAGTACTGTCAAATCCCAAGTTTGTTTTTACTCCAAAGATTACATTTCTTCATCTATGGCGAGCTCCCACTCACGTGAATCTTCAACTTGAGTGGTCTCCTCAAAGAACTCTGGTTCACCGCTATCACTTAATAACAAATAGCGTAAAGAAGGAGAATACATTTGTATGGGAGTTTTCACTCTGTTGGATCTTCTTACTTCTGTAGCAGATGACTAAGGAACTTCTAGTGCTCCTTATTGAGCATTACTTCTTTCTCTGTCTTTCTGATCACCGGTATCTTCTGTCTCCACGTATCTAAATTCTTCAGAAGTAGCTAATGGAATCGCTTGAGTTTTGACCATGTCCTTGTACATCACCATTTCATTCAATGTGACGTCTCAGCTTCTCATGAATTTCTGATTCTGATAATTGTAGAGCTTGTACTCAACCTCATCTGAACCATATCTAATAAAGGTGCACTTGATAGATTTTGAATCAAGTTTGCTCTTGAACTCTGCATCAACATGCACGTATGCAGAATGCCTAAGTACTCTTAAATGAGATAGACATACATTTTTGTCACTCCAGGCTTCTTCAAGTAAGTCTTTCTCCAAAGGTATTGATGCACTACGGTTTATCAGATAAACAGTTGTGTTCACTGTTGCTGCCCAAAATTAGTTTAGCAAACCTGCATACAATCTCATGCTCCTAGCACGCTCTAAGATTGTTCATGCGCTCAAACACATCATTCTGTTGCGGTGTCCTTGGGACACTGAACCCCCTCTGTAGCACAAAAATTCTCGAACTTCTGATCACGTTCTGAACTTTTGATCACGACACTCACCCCTATTATCTGATATGAGACACTTCAGCTTCACGTTTGTCTCATTTTCTACCATAATCTTCCATTTTTTAAGGACTTCAAATACATCAAATTTCTGTTTTAAGAAATAAACACATACATTACTCGTGCAAGCAACAATGAACATGACGCAAAAAAATCATGTTAAATCACCAAAATCAACCTCTTTGACACTCCTCACCTTCAAATACCTTTGGCATGCTTCTCCCAAATGTCAACAAATTAAGTTATTGAGATAATCAATCATGTGTTATTCAATATCCTTTTCTGTTGCTATCTCTACTTTCACATTAGTTACCTCATCATAAATGAATCTTCTTAGAAGATCAACAAAACATAGAACCAAATTATTAAGCAAATCCAATATACACAAATTTTTTCAACAAATATTACATTACGTAAAATCCGACTTCATATGTTACAATTTCTGATTCGAATGCAATAACCATGATTTTAAACCTCTTATTTATTCTTAAATATTAGTAACATATGCTTATTCATTATCATTAGGCATCCCATTAATCCTTAGAGTTAATTAAAAAAGCTTGTTACAGACAACTCAAATATCTCCCACGCCAAGAATGTGTTTGACACAGTGGCAACGATTCCCATATTCATATCAACATTAATCCTTGAATCAAGCCTGCAAGGCTTTGACACTTGCCGGTTGATCATCTGGCCAAAAAATATGTGAATGAACCTACTCCCCAAACACATCCTTAATCTTAGTATGAGATAAATATTTTACCTTTCTGCAGCTTCTTTAGAGCAAATTGCTTTTTTTAATTGAAGAAATAAAAAACATGGGTGTTTTTTCTTTTAATCTTCGCTCAGTTTATAATTTTATCCCTTGTTCATGCTTTTTGAGATAATCTTTAACATTAAAACCACAAGTAAATTCGGCAAAATAAAATACCTGAAGCTTGAGAACGCTAGTTTTCTGCTCCGCAGTAAGAACACTGCCTTCATCAGATCGATCCGATAGGAACCCGGTAAGCAGCACAAACGCCGCAAATCCCATCATCAGAATGAACAGCCCAGATCCCGCACCGAACCCGACACCGACCACCGGCCCCACATAGAATCCACCAGCCGCGCCGCAAGGCGAAG
>NW_018218021.1:0-4434 GCF_001263595.1 Phalaenopsis equestris | reverse complement strand
TATATATATATATATATATATATATATTAAAAAAAGTTAGGAATGAGAATGAAATTAATAAAGATAATTATATAGAAAAATTTGCGTACATAAGACATACGCAGCGCTGCGTACGTCAGGTGAGTTACAGGGAGGTTATTGAGAGTTATATATGCGTTATACCCCCTATACTCTCACTGTAACCTACCAGTAACTTATAAATATATAAAAACAGAAGCACAATACTTACTAGTTACATGTATGTTACATGTAGGTTACAAGGAAGTTACAAGGGGTATAACGTGGATATAACCCTCACTACCCTCCATGTAACCTAACTGATGTATGCAGCGCTGTGTACGTCTCACGTACGCAAATTTTTCTCCAATTATAAACATGGCAATTAAATTGCTATTTACAAATTAATTTTTCTTTTCATTTGTTTTTCAATTTATACTCAAATATCAAAAGTCATGATAAAAC
Organism: Phalaenopsis equestris; assembly: GCF_001263595.1. Lineage (NCBI taxonomy): Eukaryota > Viridiplantae > Streptophyta > Magnoliopsida > Asparagales > Orchidaceae > Phalaenopsis > Phalaenopsis equestris. The sequence continues at coordinate 3,972 of NW_018218021.1, read as the reverse complement.
CAAACCAATATATTTCATTTTTATCAAATTCATAATAATTTGATCGTGACACGCGTAAATACATCAGTTTAATGCTTAAAAATTTTAACTAGATATTTGATTTGTAAGTACTAATGTTACTTGTGGTAATTATCCCTTATATAAATTAAGGGGACAATTACATACAAACCATTTGAAACTTGCTATTTACAAATCGGGCATCCTCTTTCATCAATTTACAAATTCTCACTCAAATATCAAAATTCACGGTAAAGTCCTGACCTATATTTTTTTAAAATTTTTTTATCAAATTCTCAATAATTCAATTGCGTCACATGTAAAAACATCACGATACTTCAGAAAAATTACATGGTGGTATGCATGTAATTATCCCTATATTAAATTAACATGAAATTTAAGAAATGTTATTAGCATGCTGCTAATTTAATTTGTGTACAAAAAGATTAGAAATATTATGAATTAATTATTGAAATTATGATTGATTGTGTATTGATTGTATGACTTGTATAATAATGTGGTTTAGTGTTAAGAATTGGACATTTGTGAAAATATTGGTGACAAATTAGTAGAAAAATAATTTATTTTGTAAATTCATATGCACTAATTATTTGTTTTAAATTTTAGTACTATTCATTTTTTAAAAAATATATATTGATGGATCCATACACATGCCTTTGATTAGTCAATTAGTTTGGGTGGGGCCCCGATTATCGGAACGGATAAGTTTTTGACCAATGGTTTGGGACTATAGTGTACTTGGAGATTGGATGGGGTCCACAGAGGATGCCATGTTGAATTTATGAGTCGTATTTGTAAAAATACCAAAAAAATATTACATCAGGACTCCGCACCTAGAGTTACGTGTGAAGCTTAATGAAATCAAGTCACATGACTGTGAGGAATAAAAATAAAATTTGTCTGGTAACACAAGGAAATATTCTTCTCGTGTTATTCAGGTGTTATTGTGTGTTATTCAGATGTTATTGTGTATTATTCAAGTGTTATTGTGTCATTATACCACCGGGAATATTCTCAGATCACAATAACACCCGAATAACATATAATAATGCATGAATAACACGGGTGGAATATTCTCATGTGTTATCTGACCGATTTTTTTTTCTGTAACTTCTACGTTGCGTGATTTTATTGAAGTTCGCACGTAAATCTACGTGCATAGTTCTGATGCAATATTTTTTTCCGTACATTCCACACGATTTTTATGCATTTCTATATATGCAAAATCTAAAGCTCGGTGTTTATATTCACTTTTAAAAAATTAGTATGTTAAGTATGTAAATATGAAAATTTAAATGAAAGTTTTGTAAATATATAAGAAATGTGGGGTATGTATGTGAATGCCCATATTGATTGATAATCTCTTTAGTTTAAAGTGAAAATCCAAATTAGAAAATTAAAATAATAATAATAATAATAATAATATAGCCAAGGGGATTTAGTATAGTTGCATGTTAGAATCTTCATGTCATCAGATAGAATATTAGGTTTTGGTTTTGTTGTATGAATCTTTTGTATGACATTAATCTCGATGCAATCTTTTTAAGTAGAAAATGTTTAAACTTTGATTAAGAATCATCTATAGCTCCGATTTCAGCAAACTTATAGTTCAACTGACCGACTCAACAAGATGCACCTAATGATATCAAAATTTGTCAATTTGAGTGAAATCAAGCCTCAATCAAGACATTAAACCGCATTTAGAAACTTTCTAGGCATATACGGAAGATCAAACGGATGCAAAATCTGATGAGCTTATAGTCGAATTGAGCGTCTCAACGAGATGAATCCAACGAGCCAGTCAATTCCAAAATCAGTAAATACTCAAATGTCGCATGACCAAAGGAAGCTCTCCGGACTGTCTGATCAAAGTGATTCATATTATTGCATTAATTGCACCTGAAACTCTATAAATTGAGCCTCACCCTTCTCATGAGTGTCGAGCTTAAACTAGCTCAGGCTTGTCTCATGTTCGCCTCATTCAAAACTACTCGTGTTTGAGATTGACTCGTGTTCAAAATCAGCTCGTGAACAGTGTGTTCTTGTTATGCTAGATTGTTTGTGTTCGGCTCGTGTTTAACTCAAAATTGGTTCGTTAAAATTAAATTGAAAAAAAAAAGATGTTAAGTGTTGGATTTGGAATAAATGTATACAAAAGAAGATATATAACCACATTGTCACAGGAGGTGTTAAAATTTAAATTTAGATATAAATATATATAATGTATTATCATATAAATAATATATATAATATATTATTATAAATTTTTTTTTTATTTCGAGCTAAAACAAGTCGAACACGAGCGAACAAAGAGCTGTTCGTGCTTGACTTGTTTATAATTCAAGCTTTAAAAATTTATTCTTTTTTTGCTCGTTTACTTAACGAACAAGCCGAACACGCACTGTTCGCGAACAATAAGCTTTTTGGATAGCCCTACTCATGAGGGTGGGAGAGGTTGAGGCTTGAGGCATGAGAAAAAGAGCTTGAAGTTTTGCAGAAGGAGTTGAAGTTTAGCACTATTTTTGCTGTTGACGACCACCGCCGCCCCCCCCCCCCCCCCCCCCCCCCCCCACCGATCATCACTGGTTACTAGCAGTTGTCGTCTACTTCTTACAACAAGTTTATCCGTGCACTGATATTGTAAGTCAAAAAAGTGTTTAACCCTCTCCCTTCTGTGGGACGAGGGATTGTACTTTTAATCATCACTTTATAATGATTTTTTTTAGCTAAGTCAGATCCCACAATTTTTTTTCTTTTCTGTGTTTTCCAAGTAAAAATTTCTTGTGTGTCTACCAATTATTTTTTTTAACTAAATACGTGTTGAATTCTCGTGCAGTATAAAGATTATAACCCATTACTTAACCGTTGTGAATTTTTTAAAGCGCACTAAAAATAGTGCAATAAGTAAGATACGTCAGAAAATTGCATTATGGCGCTCAATTGTTGAATATGTGTTATTTATGTATGAAATATAAATTCGATTGCCTCTGATTGGGTCCTAAAATATTCGAGTAACAACAAATAATAATGATGATGATTAATATGGGCCGAACTGCACGGAGCTTAAAATTACAACCCATGAAACATACTAAGATTTGGCCCACATAATATGTACTCGGCAGCCCAATTTTTTTGAGAAAACTAGAGAGAGAGAGAGAGAGAGAGAGAGAGAGGGAGGGAGGGATTGTCAGAAAAATACTACGTTTGGAGTGGTGTCTGGGCAGCGGCTGTGATCCATCAGAAAGAGTAGAGGAGAAGAAAATAAGTAACCTTCGATGAATCGTAGCCGTTGTCCAGATGTAGCTTGCGTCCCGATTTTAGACGTAATTTTTTTTCCAACAGAAGAAAAATATAAGTTTTGGTCATGAGGCTCAATTTATTTTGATTAATTTAATTAGTTTTTCGAAATAGGAGTATGATTTTTAGTAAATTTTATGATTAGTAAAATGAGGATCCTGTTTTTTCAAGAATTCTCAGTTATATATCTTTCTTATTAAAAAAAATTGATTTTTATCAAGAAAATAAAAACATGATTCATTAAAAAAAAAAGATTATGAATATTAATAATGAAAAGATTTTTAATAATAATAAAAATGATAATACTTTTTATCATACAAATCATAATCCTAAATTGTTTGTCTCAATATTAGGGTTGTAAACGAGCCGAGCTTGAGCGAGCTCAGGCTTGGCTCGTGTTCGGCTCGTTCGAAATAGCTCGTGTTTTAAATCGGCTCGTGAATAGTGTGTTCGTGTTCGACTCGATTTAAATATTCGTGTATCGGGCTCAATGTAAATATTTGTGTTCATGTTCGGCTCGTGTTCGGCTCGAAAGTGGCTTGTTAAACTAAAATTGAGAAAAATATATGTAAAGTGTGGGATTCGAACCTGGATCAAATATATACAGAAGAAGACGCTAACAACATTGCCACATAAGGTGTTATGATTTAAACTTAG
>NW_018218020.1:0-261 GCF_001263595.1 Phalaenopsis equestris | reverse complement strand
CACAATACAAAACTAACACTCAAAATAAAAAAAAAAGTAGTCGGCGGTGGTGGCGACTACTTGGATGAATGATGGCTCTAATGAATGATGGCTGACCTATTCTCTTGATGATCAAAGTCTTCTTTAATAAAAATCCAAAAGGTGCATTGGTGTCTCTTCAAAATGTGTCTCCATTCAATGAATCTTCTTGAAGTTCCTCCTTTCAAAAGCCAATTGAATGAATATCCGTGTCCATGATCTATTTTCCACGTTTTTACCAAG
>NW_018218019.1:0-845 GCF_001263595.1 Phalaenopsis equestris | reverse complement strand
CCCCACACCAAAAATAGTGCTGACACCTGGGTTCCCTAAGCTGCTAGCCACCTCCCCCTGGCCGGCCGACCAGCCAGCCTAGTGGCCGAAAGAACTAAAAACTGAGAGCCAGCCCCATGACACCTCACCCAAATCAAACCTAGAGGCCAGCTCAGCCAAACCAATTGATGGAGCTCCTCTGCCCTGCACCTAAGCACCACAATGCACCCAAGATTATGCTCTGAGAGCCACTCCCATGGCCATTTTTATAAAAAACTCGCCTCCACGACCATGGGAGGTGTGCTAAAATTTCCTTAGTGAGGCCTCTTCAAAGTGCACATAGAGCTTCCCTAAGATCCTCTCAGTGCATTCCAACCATTTTCCCTCACCAATTCCCATTGTCCGAGCTCAATTTTAAGCTTGAAACCTTGCTGGAAACTAGGACAAAACCCAATACACATCCACAGTCCACCAAACCAAAATTAACTTCACCCACACCTTCACAATAGTGAAAGAAGCCAAAGCCCCATAAAATCCCCCTTCCATAGAGCCTTTACCATAGCTCTAGACTAACACCCGAATTCGAGCTTTGTCGAATCCACACCTTGACCTTATACCATGACCAGAGACTCAATCCCTCTTTGGATCATAACGAGCGCCCCAAGACCCTTTGATTGAACCTTCACTTCTCAGAGAAATGGTATAAAACCTCACCTCATCCCGAGCCTATTTTGATTCTCCATTTAATTGGGCTTAACTTAATTGCATGTGTTCGTCTCACTTAGACGAGCCCATAGGACCGAACCCAAAGTGATTTGGTTGAATCTAGGGTGAGATCTTACGGTTTTAGTGTGGACGGTCACGGG
>NW_018218018.1:0-1700 GCF_001263595.1 Phalaenopsis equestris | reverse complement strand
TCATGATTTGGCTATTTTTATAGGTGATTTACTGATAAATTTAGTACTATCATGGTTGCAGTTACAAATTACAATAAAAAAGAGAATTTGAATGGTCTAGATATGCTAATGTTGCTTCTACTGAGATAAAAAAGATACCTACAAAATGCAAATATGCTTGTGTCACGAGCTTTTAATAAAATATTTGAAGTTTCTTATGATATTTGATGTGGAAATCAGGAGGGATAAGCTAAGAGGAACCACAAGTGATTTCACGCATTTCTCTGAATTAATCAATCATTACATCACCATTTAGTTTTAACTTCACGTATTTTATATCAGCTCCTAAAGCAATCTTTGTGCATTTAATTTTTTTGCTTTTCAATTCTTGATGTGATCCATAACATATGAATTATAAGTGAATCGAGTTTCATCAAATTTTTGTTATAAATTAAACTTCCATTGAATAAGTGAAACATATAAAGATGATTCATTGATATATATAAGCCACTAAAAAATATAATTCCTCGATATATGTCACCTAACGATGTAAGTAAGCCAATCTAACTAACCTCAGGCCCGGCTCGATAAGTGGCTCGTGAACTGTCCTAGATGAGCTAACAAGCTAAGCTCAAGCCAGTCCCAATTCAACTATATAGCTCGTGAGCCGGCTCATTTAAAATAACTATTTTAAAATAAACTCATATTATTTTAAAATTCAATAATTTATCTTTAAATTAGTAAAAATATTAGAAAAAAATGATATTTCACATTTTATATCAAGTGATTTCTTATTATTTAGCCCTTTAATTGCTCATTCAAATTATCATTTTGTTATAACGCCAGCTTGAATTTATATTTTTTTATCTCTTTCAAAATAAACAAGCAAAGCTTGTGAGCCAACTCGAATTTAAAGAATTAAGCTCGACCTCAAACTCGAACTCGATTAATTAATCATGCTCAAGCTCAAACCAAGGATTTAAAAGTAGCTTAAGCTCCTGGTTTGTCACAAATCAAAACTATCTAATAAATATACCAACAACCTAAATACTTGACTCTAAAAGGATTTAAAAGCCTCTACATTTTGAGGTGGTGATTACACATGCATCCAAATATAAAAACATTTATAATATATATGTACATAAAAATATACATGCATTTATAATATATGTATGATGGACTTCTTAAGCAATGAGAGAATTAAACTAGTAACATTTCATAAGACAAGCACTTAACTCCTCCCTCCGGGTTATGCCAGTTGTATATTTGTAGATATATTTTTACTCCCCATGTGTATATTAGTAAAAAATTTCTTTTTTAAGACATCCATAAGAAAGAAAGATATCAAAAATCCTCCTCTCAAATTTTTCAATATAGAGTATTAGATAAACTAATTGATAATAAGAGGAAAAAATAGTTATGACAACACATCTTAAAATGAGAAGCCATCATTTTAAAATTTGAGTCATAAAATATTAAATTAAAAAATTTATTTGAAAACTATAAAAATTTATCATGCAAATCTTTTAATGGAAAAAATGTTAATTAAATCAAAGTGGCTCTTTGCCTTGATTAGGGTTGTCAAAAAACTTGTTTTTCGCGAACAACTCGCGTTCGTCTCGTTAAGTAACTCGTGTTTGAATCACTCAAGTAAAAGAGCCGAACACAAACAACACTTTGTTCAATCATGTTCGGCTCATTTTAACTCGAAATAAAGAAAT
>NW_018218017.1:6770-9560 GCF_001263595.1 Phalaenopsis equestris | reverse complement strand
TTCCACCTAGACTTCAAATTTCCAAGAAATAATTTAAATCTTGTATTATACAATAAAACTTCCTGTCTAGTTTCAAATTCTTTTTTTACTATCTTCTGATCATGCCATTCTTTCATTTTTTCCTTATAAATCATCTCATTATCATAAGATTAATTCCTATTTTTTTCAAGCTCATTCAATTGCGATAATCTTTTCTCACCAGCTTATTTTAAACTAAAATTAAATTCTTTTATCGCCCAGTAAGCTTTATGTTCCAATTCAACTAGCAAGTGACAAGTCTTCCCAAAAATTAATCTATGTGGGGACATTCCTATAGGTGTCTTATAAGCTATCATGTTTGCCCATAATGCGGTATCTAATCTAATATACCAATCCATTTGGTTAGGATTAGTACTCTTCTCCAAAATTATCTTGATTTCACGATTAGATACTTCCACTAAACCACTAGTCTGGGGATGATAAGCAGTTGTGATTTTGCGTATTATATTATATTATTCCATCAATCTTGCAACTGTTTCTAAAATAAGATCCTCCATCAGTAATGATTACTCTCGGTATTCTATATCTTGTAAAAATATTAAAAAAAAAAATTTGAAACACTCCGAGCATCACATCTAAGTAAAGTGATTGTTTCTATCCGTTTTGAAACATAATCCACTGCAATCAATATATATATATATATATGTTCAAATGAAGGCATGAATGGTTCCATAAAATCTAATCTCCATGCACAAAAAATTTCAATTTCTAAATTAAAATCTAGAGGCATTTCATTTCTTCTAGAAATATTACCTGCTCTCTGACGCCGATCACTTGTTTTTTTATACATATTAACATCTATAAATAGAGTAGGACAATAAATCCAGATTGTAAAATTTTTCGAGCAGTTCTATCATTCCTAAAAGGTCCTCCAACTTTAGAATCATGACATTTTTGCATAATCTCCTGACTTTCTTTATAAGGAACACATCTTCTTATAACTAAATCCTTACATTATTTATACAAATGAGGATCATCGCAAAAATAAGATTTTGCATCATAAATAATTTTTTTCCTGTTGTTTTGTTAATTAATATGGTAAAATAACACTAATAATATAATTCAAAATATCAGCATACCAAAATATTTCCCATCCTTTTACAGCATAAAGTTGTTCATCAGGAAGAGTATCTTTAATCTGTCTCTCCAGATCAAGTATTTCTTCATGTTCTAACCTCAATAGATGATCAGCTATTTGATTTTCAGTCCCATTCCTTTCAACTACTACAAAATCAAACTCTTGGATCATCCACGTAAGTTAAAGCTAACAACATCAAGGCTTTAGTTTTCTTGCATCCTTCTTTTGCATCAAATATTTAATAGGAGAATGGTCAGTATGCACAACACATTTAGTTCCAATCCAATATGATCTAAACTTATCAAAAGCATACACAATGGCTAATAACTCTCTTTCAGTGGTGACATAGTTAATCTAAGCACCATTTAGAGTCTTACTAACATAATATATGACCTTGAAAATCTTATCATATTTCTGCCCTAAAACAACTCGAATTGCATAATCACTTGCATCACACATTAATGAAAAGGTTTCTCCCAGTCTGGTGAAACAATTATAAGAGTAGTGATCAATTTTTTTTTAAAAGTTTCAAAGGCTTTAAGGCAGTCTTGGTTAAAGTCAAACTTTCCATTTTTTTTTCTTGAAGTTGGCATATAGGCTTAGTAATTTTTGGAAAATCTTTGATATATCGCGTACAGAATCCATCATGTCCTAAAAAGCTCCTAACTTCTCTTATAGTAGTAGGTGGAGGTAAGTTCGACATAACCTAAGTTTTTGCAAGATCTACTTCGATGTCATTTTCTGAAATTTTATGTCTAAGAGTAATTCCTCCTACAACCATAAACTGACATTCCTCCCAGTTTATAATGAGATTAGTCTTTTCACAACATTCTAGAACTTTCACTAATTCATTTAGACATTTTTCAAATGAAGTTATTAATATAAAAAATCATCATAAAAAACTTCAATTCATTTTTCAATCAAATCACTAAAAATTTACATCAAACATCTTTCAAATGCTACAGTTGCGTTACATAATCCAAAAGGCATTCACTGAAAAGAAAAAGTTTCATAAGGACTAGTAAATGTTGTTTTCTCTTGATCTCCAGGGGCAATAGGCATTTGGTGATAACCGGTATATCCATCTAGAAAATAAAAATATTTGTGCTTAGCCAATCTATCCAAGATCTGGTCCAAAAAGGGTAAAGGAAAATGATCCTTCCGGGTGGCAGAATTTAATTTTATATAATATATGCAGATTAGCCATCCAGTAACTTTTCTTATTGATTAGCTTTTCTTGTTGATTAGTTATGCTCATTTGTCACTATAGTTACACCTCCTTTCTTCGGAACACAGTGAATTGGACTCACCCAAGCACGGTCTGAAATAGGATATATTATTCCCACATCTAAAAATTTTATAATTTCTTTCTTAACCACATCTTTCAACATAGGATTCAATCTCTTTTGAGGATTAGTTCTTGGTTTTTGTTGATCTTCCAATAAAATTCTATGCATATAGATTGAAGGACTGATACATTTTATATCAACTAATATTTTATATCAACTAATGTCCATCTAAAGGCCTTCTTATATCTTTTCAAAGTTTCTAACAATGGTTGTTCTTGCGCATGAGTTAGTTTTGAGGATACTATGACAAGAAGTGTAGATGAATCTCCTAAGAATGCATACTTCAAATGTGTAGGAAGTGTTGTAGGAAGTGTTTTCAATTCT
>NW_018218017.1:0-6703 GCF_001263595.1 Phalaenopsis equestris | reverse complement strand
ATTTTTCCTGAACATATTTCAGTTCTTCTATACTTACTTCCATAGACTCATCTTGGATTTTATCCTCATCTTGATATTCCATATATTCCTTTTCAAATTCACTTTCATATGTCTTTTTGAAATATTCATGGCTTAAATACTCATTAATATTCATTCTGAAGCATTTGATCTCTCGTTCTTTTACAGGGTATCTCGTTGATTTTACAATATTGAATGTAATATCTTGATCACTAACTCTCATAGTTAGTTCTCCTTTCTCCACATCTATCAAAGCTCTTCTAGTGGTTAGGAATGGTCTTCCTAAAATAATAGGAATTTCTTTATCTTCCTCCATATCTAATACAATAAAGTCCATAAGAAAGATAAATTTATCAACATTTACTAAAACATCTTCTATAACACCTTTAGGATAGGTAATCGAATGATCAATTAACTGAAGAGTTACAGTTGTAGGAGAAAGATCACCTAAACCCAACCTTCTGAAAACTGATAACGACATAATATTAATACTGGCTCCTAAATCACATCAAGCTTTTCCATAAAATTGTTCACTAATAGCACTATGATTTAAAAATTCCAAGATCTCTAAGTTTTTCAAAAAGCTTCTTCTGAAAAATAGCGCTACACTCTTTACTAAGTCCAAAAGTCTCATTATCTACAAGCTTCTTTTTCTTATTGAGTATATCCTTCATGAACTTCACATAGCTTGATATTTGTTCCAAAGCTTGAACAAATGAAATGTTTATCGTAAAATTCCTTAAAATTTCCAAAAAAATTGAAAATTGATTATCTTTATACTTCTGCTTCAATCTATCAAGAAATGGAGGTGATGGTCTTTCTACAGTGATTTTCATTGGTTTAATAGAACTTCCTGACTCACAATGAAAATCATAACCAATTTTTTTTTCCACCTCATCTTTTTTTCCACCTCATCTTTTTCTATTTCAACTTCTCGTTGAACTCTTTCTTCTAATTCTTTTCCACTTCTGAGTTGAATAGCTTTATTTTGCTCCTTATTCTGATCTTTAGGGTTTACATCTACATTACTAGGTAATGTTCCTAGACGTCTATTGCTAAGTGCAGTAGCAATACATCCCAATTGATTTTCCATGTTTTTGATTGCAGCTCCTTAACTTAGTAATTGACTTTTTAACTCAGTAATTGACTTTCCATTTGCAATATCAACTCTTCCATTGATAACTTTTTCTCCTTACTTTGCAAATTAGTAAATCCTGTAGGGTAATAAGGTTTATAAGCTTTATTTCCTTGATTGTTGGAGCTTCCCCCTAGGTTCACGGTATTGTTGCTTTGAAATATTCATGGCTTAAATACTCATTAATATTTATTCTAAAGCATTTGATCTCTTGTTCTTTTACATGGTATCTCATTGATTTTACAATATTGAATGTAATTTCTTGATCACTAACTCTCATAGTTAGTTCTCCTTTCTGCACATCTATCAAAGCTCTTCTAGTGGTTAGGAATGGTCTTCCTAAAATAATAGGAATTTCTTTATCTTCCTCCATATCTAATACAATAAAGTCCATAAGAAAGATAAATTTATCAACATTTACTAAAACATCTTCTATAACACCTTTAGGATAGGTAATCGAATGATCAACTAACTGAAGAGTTACAGTTCTAGGAGAAATATCACCTAAACCCAACCTTCTGAAAACTGATAGCGACATAATATTAATACTGGATCCTAAATCACATCAAGCTTTTCCATAAAATCGTTCACTAATAGTACTAGGAATTTAGAAATTCCAAGATCTTTAAGTTTTTCAAAAAGCTTCTTTTGAAAAATAGCGCTACACTCTTTACTAAGTCCAAAAGTCTCATTATCTACAAGGTTCTTTTTCTTATTGAGTATATCTTTCGTGAACTTCACATAGCTTGATATTTGTTCCAAAGCTTCAACAAATGAAATGTTTATCGTCAAATTCCTTAGAATTTCCAAAAAAATTTGAAAATTGATTATCTTTATACTTCTGCTTCAATCTATCAAGAAATGGAGGTGATGGTCTTTCTACAGTGATTTTCATTGGTTTAATAGAACTTCCTGACTCACAATGAAAATCATCACAAAATTTTTTTTCCACCTCATCTTTTTCTATTTCAACTTCTCGTTGAACTCTTTCTTCTAATTCTTTTCCACTTCTGAGTTGAATAGCTTTATTTTGCTCCTTATTCTGATCTTTAGGGTTTACATCTACATTACTAGGTAATGTTCCTAGACGTCTATTGCTAAGTGCAGTAGCAATACATCCCAATTGATTTTCCATGTTTTTGATTGCAGCTCCTTAACTTAGTAATTGACTTTCCATTTGCAATATCAACTCTTCCATTGATAACTTTTTCTCCTTACTTTGCAAATTAGTAAATCCTGCAGGGTAATAAGGTTTATAAGCTTTATTTTCTTGATAGTTGGAGCTTTCCCCTAGGTTCACGTTATTGTTGTTCCATTGTGGATTTGCAGCATTTGAGTTATTGTTACTCCAACTGAAGTTTGGATGATTCTTCCAACCAGGATTATAATAATTAACATAAGGATTATTAGAACGATTGCTTATTTCATTTAAAGTCTCATAAGAAGATTGAGATTCTATCTTTTTTCCAAATGAGTTCTACTCAAGGTTCTCCTCAAGAAATGAGTTCTCCTCAAGCACAAATGTTGTTTGAGAATAATTCATTCCATATTGATCTATCTTCTTTGATATAGCAGCTATTTGAGCAGCTAATATAGTTATTGTGTTAAGATCATGAATGCTGGCTACTATTTTTGAATTTACCCTTTCTGAGGACCTTTAAAAACTATTAGTAGCCATCTCTTCAATTAAGGAATATGGTTCATCAATTGGTTTTGACATTAATGATCCACCAGCAGCAGCGTCAATTATCGATCTAAGAGATCAACAAATCCATTATAAAAAGTTTGTATTATTAACAATTTTGGCAACGCATGGTGTGGACACAATCTAAGGAGATCTTAAATCTTTCTCAGTCAACCAATCCATTATAAAAAGTTTGTATTATTAACAATTTTGGCAACGCATGGTGTGGACACAATCTAAGGAGATCTTAAATCTTTCCCAAGCTTCATAAATTTATTCTCCTTCAAACTGACAAAATATAGTGATATCATTTCTAAGCTTAGCAGTTTTTTACGGTGGAAAATATGGGAAATATTTAGATAAAAAATTTTGTGATAAATCTCCCCAAGTTCTGATAGATTTGGGTGCTAATGAGTTTAAACACATCTTAGCTTTATCCCTCAGTGAGAAAGGAAAAATTCTAAGTCTGAAGTTTAAGTCTTACAAAATCATTCGACACTCCATCATATTTAAAGGTAACACCCAATTATAGAAAATTAGCAAGGTGTAAATTGAGATCTTCATATGGTATTCCCCCAAACTGATTGTCTTTGTTTTGCACCATTTGGATAATAACATGTTTAAGCTCAAATGAATTGGCAGCTACAGCAATGTTTTGTGCACTCAAATGAATTTATCTGTTGTAGGATTAGCAAAATCCTTTGAAGGTCTCTGATGATGTTCATTTTCATTTCCAGCATTACTTAAGTTGCAAGCCATTTTACTAGAATGATTTTTCCCTTTTTGTTATTTTCAAAATTTTCCAACAGTTCTTTCTAATTCATAATCGTAAGGTACTGAGTTTTCAAATCTTATACTATGCATAAACAAAATAAAACAAGCAAATATAAGAAAAGCAACGTACTAATTTTTCAAATCTTACATTACACATAAACAAACTAAAAAAAGTAATTAAAAACAAACAAACACACTTAAATAAGAAAATGTTCAAAATAAACTACAAATTCTATTTTTTATATTTTAAAAATAAAATAAAATAATTAATACTTTCTGTTTCTTCCCAAACAACGATGCCAAAAACTTGATACGTAGAAACTTGAGATTAAATCAATTAGAAATATGCAATTTAACCAAAACAATAATTTAAATTTAATGAAAATAATTTATATATAAAACCTCTTTTCAACTCCAAATTCCCTTCTACATATAAGACAATTATACGTATCATTCAAGTAATATAGGGCTCCATTGGAGTTCTAGATATCAATCCCACAAGGAAGCTGGAAATATATATAAGATAGCTGTTAATAATCTATACTTAAATTAAAATAAAAAAAAAGTAAAGTACGAAGTTTGAAGTTAAACTACTCTAGTGAAATGTTACTAAATATGCAGATGTACAACTACCACGGTTAAGTTAAACTAAATGTCAAACTTTCAAAAGTAAAATTATTAAAATAAAGAATAAAATAAAGGATTTTGTTGATGAAAAGTTCAAGTATGAGAAAGCACCCTTCCCCTTTACAATAAAAATATGGCTTGTAAAGAAATTGAAATCATTTGAAAAATATATTTAAAAACTATTTTGCGCCAAATAGGAGCAATCCTATTGTCTACCCTCTTTCGAGCACTATAAGGAAAATTCGCTAATCCAGTGTTTGGTCCCTAATTTCGTGGTTAGGCTGGGAGGATATCGACTGTCACTTAGAGCTCCCACTACTCTCTCACTTGAGGGCTAACATGCTTGCCGTCCCTAATTCCATGTTTGGGCGGGGAGGATCCCGGCTGCCACTCCAGAGCTCCCACTACTCCCTCCCCTGAGGGTTAATAATCTCGCATCAGTTTCCAATCAATTGGACCAAATGAGGATTTTAATCTATCACCTTAAAATCTCCAATTCTGCATCCAACAAAGTATATTTTTTTATTTATTTGAATCCAACTCCATGGATGAATTACTCTCCCATGAAATCAAATGTGATTCTCCCTATGTTTTAGAAATTAAAGTTATGTCAGAACATATGTTTCTCAACACATTTTAACATTTTAACAATTCAATGTGATTCTCCCCTGAGTTAAAATCATCACAATTTATTGACATTAAAAATCATAAAAAATAAAATCAATTCTTCACAAAATCATTTCTTCAAAGTAGGGAAAAGAATAAAGAAGACTACTCAGAATTCATGAGAAGGATACTATAAAACACGAACATCATATATAAAAATATGTTTACAAACAAAAGAAATAAAAATTATAATTTATCTCACAATCCTTCCCAAGCAAATCCCTAGAAGTTCTCTCCAAGTTTCTCTCCAAGTATTTCTCTCTTCTTTCTCTCTTCATAAGCACTCTCAATTCTCTCTTAGAAGTGTAATGAAGAAGAAATTATTCACCTTCCTTACACCTTCCTTGTCCTCTTACAACCCTAGAAGACAATCTCTAAGCCCTCGACTTTCTCTCTTTATCTCTCCTTCTTGGTTCTCATGCCACCTATCTTTTTTCACCCTCTCTTGAAGTTCTTCTCTAACTTGATTTTATTTTTGGGTTGCTTCCTCTGAAAAGAATTTCAACTTTCCTCCAAAATTCAAAAGTAAAACATTTGAATTCAAAAGATGTGCCTCATTGATCCAAGAGTCAATTCCCTTCATATTAGAACCTTCCAAAGTATCTAGATGCATTGAATTACTCCATAGGGTGTTTAAAACAAGTGTCCATTTGTAAATTAACTCAAAATTTGTCTCAAACCGCCTTTATTTAAAAAAATTTGCATCTGGCGCATCATGCGTCGATCTATCTCATCATGTGCCAGCGCTCTGGATTTTGGCGCATCATGCGCCAAACCCCAAAATTAGCTGTTTTTTCTCCAAATTTTGCTTTTTTTTTTTGTCATTTTTGCTCCAAATGCTTAAAAATGATATACTTGCAATAAAAATAGCTTTTTTTGCTCCAAATTTTGCTCCTTTTGCCATTTTTTCTCCAAATGCCTAAAAATAGTATACCTTCAATAAAAACACAAAGATACCTTTCTTTAAAGTGTAATATCACAAAAAATAAACATAAAAAGGGTACTTAAAATATTATATTATTTTTGTGTATCAGCTGCCTGGAATTTTCGGTCCCATCAAATATCTTAAAGTTTGGTGAAAAAAAACCCATAAGGTAGGGTATGCAACAAACTCCTTCGGGTAGGGTCTACCCTTTAAAATCAATGCACCACCCTTAGATTGGGTTAAGGCCTCCCGAAATTGTTTGACCATCTGTTTAAATTCCTTTTCTTGTATAACACTCGATGGAGAATCTTTCTTATGTTGATCATCTCTGTTTGTTGTGGCAACTTCCCTCCTACTGATTAACTTTTGGTGAAGCTAATTGTTGGGGTTGTGACTGTCCCTAAAATGTAGCCATGACGGCCATGTCAGTGGCCATCTCTTCCATTATTTTCTCCATTTGGCTGATTTGCTCATCCCTTAGGGAAATCGCCCTACGTAGCTCATCTAAGCCATTCTCTTCAACGAGAGGTTGAGCTTCACATGCAGATGCAATATCTCTAGTTTTGATGAGATGAATATCCATGAAGTCTTTCTAAAACTATCGTTAAAGTCAAAATCTTCATCATCCTCATCATCAACAAAAACTCCATGTTCTCGAGACAACTCAGAAATGTCAATCTTGAGCTTCTCAACCTTTTCTTTAATAATTGATTCTTGTAAAATATTAAGATCTGGAGGACTCTGTCAAACATGCTCTACTTGCTCGTCCATCTCACTGCAATAACTACGACAATGTCAGATATTTCAGAACCTTGCTTTATTCTATGATCCTGCCCTAAGGGCTCACGGAACCGTATTAGTATGACAACCTTGG
>NW_018218016.1:0-7088 GCF_001263595.1 Phalaenopsis equestris | reverse complement strand
CCCTCCCCCTTTTCCTGTGGCTATAAAAAACCCACCTTGGGGAGTTGAGGTTGGCCAAAATTTCTAGAGAGAGGGAGGTGCTGCCAATTTTTTTCTTGTTGATTCATCCCGTGTGTGTGCTTGAAATATTTTTGGAGTTCTGTTTTCTCTTGGGTAAAGCCTGAGAGAGGAGAGGAGGTTGAAGATTTGGAAAGAGAAGAGAGGAGAAAGAGTTGTTGCATCTTTAGTTGCTTATTGTTGGATCTCTATTAGTCATGCGCATTCGCTGCTATATCCTCGACGCTTTTAGGAGACTTGTGCTTTTGCATCAAGGTTCTTAAAGGAGGTGTTGCTGGTTTTATTTTCTTAGGCTTGTTCTTGAGTTTGCTTTGAATCTGCATCAGAGGTAACTCTCTTCCTCCTTTCTTCAAGCATTTGAAGGAATTATCTATTTTATTCTACTTTCATGCCTTCGGTCTAATGTGCTCATAATTTATAAAGATGTGTTTAGGCGATTTTTCTTTGATGATTTCTTGTCGGGCAATATGAGTAATCTTTTTAATCTGCGTCATTTGGAGTTGTTCTTGAATGCATTTTCTAAAGTAATCTTTTTAATCTGTCACTTGGAATGGCCCATGAATGCATTTTCTGAAATAATTTTTTTTTTCTAATCTACGTCACATGGAATTGCCCCTGAATGCATTCTCTAATGCACCTGGAATTGGGAAATTTTGGTCACTTCAAGCACTAATTGAGTTTCATGTTAAAAATGAGAAGGGTTATAGCATTGGTGAGCTGGAAAATATGAGCGAGATGCACAAATTAAAAAATACATTTTTTGGAAAATGTGAAGGCTGCTAGGGAGGCTTGCACAGCAAATTCTCGAATTGGGGCTTAGTTTTGGCTCCTTGCGGCTATCTTCTTTGCTCGAACTGCACGTTGGGTGAAAATTTATTTTTTCAAATTTCTTGGGGGCCTATTTTGAGGTCTCAGTTTTGCTCTATGTTGCTATTTACCTATTTGAAGTACATGCTAGATGGAATATTGGTTTGGGGCTCGATGTTGGTTCCCTATTATTGCTGCCCTTATTTGAAATGCATGCTAGAAGAAATCTTTATGTTGAGGAATTATTTTGATTACCCTGTTTCTTGTTATTCCCTTATTTGAATCACATGTTGAATGAAATGTTGATTTGGGACTTAATTTTTGAGCTCTCCACTATTGTTACCCCTGTTCGGAATATATGATGGGTGCAAATTTTGGGTTTTAAAGCTTTGAGGAATTTGCTTTATGGTAGCTTGATTTTGGCCCCTTGCTAGGTTGGGTCTCTTTATTGCTGGGCTTTGCAAATCTTTCGTTTGTCATTTATGACTGCGATGTTGGAATCATTTGGGACTATTTTGACCTGTTTTGGGGCTGCAGTTTTTTTTGCTCCGTTTCGGCTGCCATTTTGGCACGTTTTAATGAAGTTTTGGGGCTGCAGTTTTTGCTCCATTTCGGTGATGTTTGGGCTGTCATTTTGGCATGTTTTAGTGGCGGTTTGGACTGCATTTTGAGTCCTTTGATGATATTTAGCTGCGGTTTATGGAGATATTTTGGGACAGATTCACATGTATGCCACCCCATTCTTTAGTATTTACATATATAGCACATAAACTTCAATCTTTACATGCATACCTAATTCTTATATGTTCACATTTATAACACCTGAATTTCAGTTTTCTTTCCCAAAATCTCTATGACTTTGGTGGTTTTCGGGAAGCTTTCGTTGGAAGCCTATGAAATATTGTGAATTTTGATGTGCTTGAAAATCTTAAACTCTACGGGCATTTGAAGAGTTTGTTCATAGTTTCATGCAAGGGTGAAAGCTATATATAAAACTGTTGGAAATTCTATATGGAATATTAAAATGGCATATAAGTTGAAAGTTGGAGGTGGAGCTTTAAACATTCTTTTGGCGGTTACTTCTAAATACGAAATCGATGGTTTGGTGGTATCGAGGCTGCGTTGTTTAGCTTTAACTGGTGATATTTGGATCGCTCTTTTTGAGATTTTTTTATAGCCTTTTAGCTACGGATTCGAGGGTTTTTGGGCTACATTTGTGAGCTATGATTGTGGTCATTGCATAGGTTCGGTCTTTTAGCCGCTTTGACTTGCTCGAAATATAGTTTGGAAAGGATATTGTTTTGGTTGATCCGTTTGCGGAATTGGAGGAGATGATACCCTTTGTTGGGTTGATTCGAGGATTGTTGGGCCGCACTTTTTGGGTCTTTTCGTCGGTTGTTTTAGGCGCGATTTTGAGGGCTGATTCACCCTTCACCTTTTCGACCTTTCGGGTGAATTGTTCTTTCCTCTCTCTCACCCCCATTTTTATTTTTTTTTCCTTGCTTCTTTATTTAGGTTTTTTGTGCTTATGCCCGATACATAAGTGCATATATTTAACATTTTGCTATATATTAAACCATCAAGCAATGTCGCAAGTAGGTCAGTTTTATTTTGGAGGTTAGAGAGGTGATGACAAAGGCACACCGGTGGTAGAGCGAAATGATATTCAATACTACGACATCAGGACCCAATTCGAGGACCTAGTGAACCGTAAGACAATAGTATCATTCACCAACACAAGACTAACGGAAAACTCGTACTTTCATAGGTTGTTAACGGTCCTACATCCGAAGGCGTGATCGACTCATGGACAATTATAATTTTCAAAATGTTAAGAACCGACAAGATAAGAACAGATACAATATTTATAAAAATATTTTTACTACAAAATTGATACTTCCTTATATATGCCTAAAATTCAGTGCATGCTAAAATATAAATTTTAAATGTATTGTAACTTAGTTGTCCAATTGTCGATTACTAGTACTGGGCTAAGGAACATTCTCCTAAGTTATGTTTAGTAGGACATCCTTCTAAATGAGTGGCGGACTCTATACATCCGGGTGACCGATAGTAGCCTACGACGTCCCTCAAGTATAAATATATAGTATCTGAGCCTAGCCCCGACCCGAGTGCTTGCGATTTTCTCTTCGAATTTTTTGTTTGATTTTATTGGAATTTTTGGTAAAGCACTCATGGTATTTTTTCGGGATCTTCCCGTGTTTTCGGTGACTTTCTTTGAGTTGTCATTTGTTTTTTTTTCGAGATTTTTGTCGTGAGTCATTTGCCGATTTTCTCGAGTTTTCTTTCGTTGTGGGTCATTTGCCGCTCCTTAAGTTTTCCAGGTGGTATTTTTTTTGTTGATACAGTGCATGCTAGCTCATTTCTTAAATTTTGTCACTATACTTATATCTGTTACTGTTTCTTTTACACACTATATCTTAGCGTAGGAGGTCAGTAGTTAGTTTCATAGAAGGTAGCCGACAGCAGATCGTTGACTAAACAATTGCATGTACCCTTAAAGTTAACATCAAATCCGAAGGTGCTATGACGGGGAGCTAGGAGCGAACACCGTAGGCAGCACGACGAGGACACACAGAAGAGTAACTTCGAGACGGATCTGCAACATCAAAACAAGTTCACGTCAGCTAAGCATTTTCTTTAGTTTAAATTACAAGCCATAGGATTTCGAGGTAGTTTGCTTAGCACAACGTAAATCCTTATCTTATCTTCAAGACTTGCACAAACTTGTTGTGTAATTATAAGTCCTAGCACTTTTAGGATTCTGAGATTGCCGTACGGTACGGTGTAAATCATCCATATCTTTCTAGGTCATGCACAATCTGCACGATCAGATATCGTGCGAATGTAAGTCCTAAATTCTGAAAGAAATTGCAGGATTAAACATTGAGTAACATTATTTTAAAGATATAAAGCCAAACAATAGGATAGTTGGGAAATCACCAGGGTTTTCCCTGGATCTGTGATATCCCCTACTCTTCATCCCTTTGAATTCCTTAAAATAATTGTTCATGTTTGACCCACTCCCATTTGATTTTCCCGTGTTCAATTTTAGAAACCTAGAATTTAAAATCTTGAAGGCAGAACCACTGATTTTAATCGAGAGTTTTCTTAAGTAACCCTGGTCATTTAAGATATAATTAACTATAGGGTTTTGCCTCTATATGGAACTTGGAACCCAGGTAAAATAAACTATATCAGTTCACGTCAACTAAGCATTTTCCTTAGTTTAAATTACAAGTCATATGATTTCGAGGTAGCTTGTTTAGCACAATTATAAATCCTAGCACTTTTAGGATTCTGAGATTACCGTACGGTACGGTATAAATCCTCCATATTTTTCTAGGTCATGCACGATCAGATATCGTGCGAATGTAAGTCCTAAATTCTGAAAGAAATTGCAGGATTAAACATTGAGTAACATTATTTTAAAGATATAAAGCCAAACAATAGGATAGTTGGGAAATCACCAGGGTTTTCCCTGGATCTGTGATATCCCCTACTCTTCATCCCTTTGAATTCCTTAAAATAATTGTTCATGTTTGACCCACTCCCATTTGATTTTCCCGTGTTCAATCTTGGAAACCTAGAATTTAAAATCTTGAAGGCAGAACCACTGATCTTAATCGAGAATTTTCTTAAGTAACCCTGGTCATTTAAGATGTAATTAACTATAGGGTTTTGTCTCTATAGGAAACTTGGAACTCAGGTAAAATAAACTATATCTAATCCTTATATTAGATAAGAGAACTTGTCGGTCATACATAAAAGGTTTTGCAGACCAAACGGATGTCACAAACTCTTTAGTTTAGGTGGTTGAGCCTACTGTCATGTGAAATACTTACTCTTCGGGATAGTGTAATATATATTGTATCGCGTTCAGTCATCCAAACTATTCAATATGTGAGACTCATTTGGTCTCATCTATTTTCAAAATTAAAATATTAATTTCATAAATAAAAAAAATCACATATTTATATTAAAACTATTTTCATATTTACAAAATTCATTCTTTTCAAAAAAAAAAAAGACCGACAGGAGGCAAGTAATTGTGGCGACGGGGGAGGGGTGGGGGTTGGCAAGTAGTTAATTGGGAAAGGGGGTTGTGGAAGTTGTGGGACTGGGGACGACAACGGTGGCAATGAAAATAGACTGCAGTTTGCAATATATTTGAGATCGCCCAAATTTAATGAATTTTGAATACACCGGCTTTAGACTGAAGCATGAATTCCAAATTCACAAAAAAAAAATTACATTGCATTCCATTTTCATCCAACTAAAAATCACAATTTCAAAAATCTCTACATTTGGCTTACTTTACGCCACTAATGCTGACAACCAAACAACCCTAAGTTTATTTTACACCACCTTATCTTCACTATATAATACTCTCATAGTCTCCCTAATATAATTATTCCTCAATATATCTTTCTATGTATATCACACCTATCTGAATGTTTTAATTTTTATCTTGCTCAATTTAAATATCAATGAATTTTTTTATTGGTGAACACTCCAATTTATATAGCATGACAGACCTAGTTGCAATTTTATAATTTTCAATCCCCGTGAACATAATGCTATACCCCTAAAGCGCATCTCCAATTTAATTTACTCAGCCTTGATTTTCGAAATTTTGTCATCAACCATATCTCCATTCTTCCAAATTATAGATCCATGATATTCAAGTCTATTACACTCAAGTATAACTTCATCTTCTTGCAATATTGACAAATAATTATTGATATCATACTACAAAAATATGTCAACTCAACTTATTCTATTAATCATAAGCACTTTATATTCAAAGCTTTTTATCTATTTTTCTAACCATCATTTTCATTTTATAAGTCCCATCAATAATAACTATGTTATTTGAGAAAAGCATCCAACACATTTTTTTATATCATTTATAAAAATTTCTATAACCAATATAGCACATACAAAGTTTGTGGGACTGGCGGCGACGACAGTGCCAATGACAATAGACTACAGTTTGCAATATATTTGAAAATCTCCCAAATTTAATGAATTTTGAATACCCTGATTTTAAGACTGAAGCATGAATTCCAAATTCACAAAAATTTTACATTGCATTCCATCAATGTTGATAACCAAACAACCCCTAAATTTATTTTACACCACCTTATCTTCACTATATAATATTCTCACCGACTCCCTAATATAATTATTCCTTGATATATCTTTATATGTATATCACGCCTATCTGAATTCTTTAATTTTTATCTTGCTCAATTTAAATATCAATGAATTTTTTATTGGTGAACACTCCAATTTATATAGCATGACAGGCCCAGTTGCAATTTTATAATTTTAAATCCCTGTGAACATAATGCTATACCCCCTAAAGCGCATCTCCAATTTAACTTACTCAACCTTGACTTTCGAAATTTTGTCATCAACTATATCTGCATTCTTCCATATTATAGATCCATAAGTCTATTACACTCAAGTATAACTTCATCTTCTTGCAAGATTGGCAAATAATTATTGATATCTCAGTACTAAAATATATCATACTCAACTTATTCTATTAATCATAAGCACTTTATATTCAAAGCATTTTATCTATTTTTCTAACCATCATCTTTATTTAAAAAGTCCCATCAATAATTACTATGTTATTTGAGAAAAGCATCCAGCACGTTTTTTTATATCATTTATAAAAATTTCTATAACCAATCTAACATATATAAATTTAATCTTGATCTTTGATGCAATTTTATTTACTTGTAAGCTCTTTCGAGGCTCCCAAATTATCTATAATACAAATGAATTCATCATTTTTATCTTTCTTAACTTAATAACATGGTTAAGCATAACTAAGCATCGGTAATTAGAATTAAAAATTAAGAAAATAACCTCCATTTATATAATTTAAAGGTTACAAAGTTGAGCAAGCACACAGGGTGTATGGTGTTACAAAGGAGAATATAAAAAGTAGGACCCTACAATACTTAAAGTATCAAGAAAACAAAACGCAGAACATTCACAAGGAACTCTTCTGAAGCACCATTCGGTTAGCTATTCTATATCAGTTACCTAGATAACTAGCAAACAACAGCGAGCGACTGGCGGCCAGCGACGGCAACGGGTGATAGTGGTAATGATAATAGACTGTAGTTTGCAATATATTTGAAAATCACCCAAATTTAATGAATTCAGAATACACCAGGTTTAGA
>NW_018218015.1:51806-52085 GCF_001263595.1 Phalaenopsis equestris | reverse complement strand
TGGTGGAGGCTCTATAGAAGGGGGATTTGATGGGGTTTGGTTTCTTTCACATCTTGTGAAGGTGTAGAGTCAATTTAATTGGAGTTTGGTGCTGTGTATGTTGGGATTGGAACTTGTCCTGGTTTCGGGCAGAAATTCAAGCTCAAAATTGAATTGCCATGGTGGATTTGAGAGGGGGAAATGGATTGAAATGTACTGAGGGGCTCTTAGAGAAGCTCTCTGAGGATTTTGGGAGGGCTTAGTGAAAATTTTTTTACCACACCCCTCCATGGCCGTGAG
>NW_018218015.1:50793-51273 GCF_001263595.1 Phalaenopsis equestris | reverse complement strand
TCAATTTGGTGGATTTTTGATTTTTGACCCATTTTAAGCATGTTGGGCTAAGTTTGGGTCAAACTTGGTCTACCCATGGGAGATTCTTCACACCTTCATTAGATCCCAAAGAGCTTATGGATGAATCCTCTGGCTCTGGCGTAAAGCCTATGTATGATTTTGATCAATGTCGATTTTGGGTGTTGGTTGAGAGCTATGGTGGAGGCTCTATAGAAGGGGGATTTGATGGGGTTTGGTTTCTTTCACACTTGTGAAGGTGTAGAGCAAATTTAATTGGAGTTTGGTGCTGTGTAGGTTGGGATTGGAACTTGACCTGGTTTCGGGCAGGAATTCAAACTCAAAATTGAATTGCCATGGTGGATTTGAGAGGGGGAAATGGATTGAAATGGGCAAAGGGTCTCTTAAGGAAGCTCTCTGAGGATTTTGGGAGGGCTTAGTGAAATTTTTTTTACCACACCCCTCCATGGCCGTGAGGGGTAG
>NW_018218015.1:38387-49904 GCF_001263595.1 Phalaenopsis equestris | reverse complement strand
ATGATGAACAACTTTCATGAAGGATGAAAGTTGTTTTGAAGTTGATTTGATGGTCAATTTGTATGGATTTTGATGGGTTTGGGTTTAGACCTAAATTAAGCCTTTAAGGGTCAAATTTGGGTCAAACTTGAGCTAGATTTGGGCTAAGCTCAAATTGATTGTTGTGTTTTGTCATAAATGACCTTATAAAGGATTTTCAAAAAAAATTGGATGCCAATTTGAGGTTTAAGGCATTCAATTGTTGAGATTTGGGGTGTTCGCCAATATTGGGGCTAATTGGGGTTTTGGTTAAAGATGGTAAAATTGACAAAATTGGACTATGGTGTAGTTCGACAAAATGAAATTGGGAATATTTTTCATTTATTGGGATTTTTTAGGAATTTTTGGAATTTTTGGATTTTTGGGTCATGGAGGGGCATTTTGGTAATTTGGCCATTTTTGTCAATTTTGGCAAATTTGGATATATTCAATGTGTTTGGAATAAGTTTTGATCAATTTTAGGTATTTTGGCAAAAATTTGGGAATTTTGGCCAAATTTGGGTCCCAAGGGCAGTTAGGTAATTTGGAGGTGCCTAGGAGCAAAAGGCCAAGTTGGGCATTTCAAGTAGAATTGGATAAATATTCATTCTAAATGAACCATGGATCAATGAAATCTCCCTTTTGGGCTCTCATGTTTTGATCTTAGCCAAGGTATTGTGAGGGTATTGTGAAGATATGGTCAGGGTATAGTGTACCTTAGCTCCAAATCAACACCCAGGATCAATCCTAAGGCCAAGTAGTCCTATAGGGACTCTCCTTGAGTTCCCTCATAATGATCTTACCTTCTAAGTATTATAGGTTAGGACAAATATGTGGAACTTCAAGTTGAGTTAAAGAAAAGAGTGAGTATACTTGTGTAGTATCCCAATATATATAAATTAAAAGTTAAATTCTTATTTTTCTTCAAGATCAAATTTTTGGTTTTGTTGCGAAATAAGGAAATATAAGTGCAAAATATAATAAGAATTGTTGTTATATTGTTGCATATAAGCAGTTTTGGGATCATATAACTATCTGTAAAGTTAGTTTCTTGTTAGTGAAATTGATATAGACGAAAGCATTGTTCAAAGTTGTGGCTGAAAAAGATATGTTGTTTAGAAAATCCAACATGTAAGGTTATCGTGTTACTATTTTATGCTATCAATGGCTTGGACACCTGCTAGTACAATTAAATATTATAGTCACTCATTAGATTCCAGTTGCATGTGAAGATAATTGATTATGGTAGTATTTCGGTAGTATTTCAATATTATTAAAGTAGAATTAAGATTATATGGTGAATTTCCATAGAGGCTAGAATATAACCACAATATGTTCTAAATATAAACACGGTACAACCTCGCTACACTCATGAAGGCTAGATACACTCACGGATTATTCCAATCACCCATTCTTAAATTCCACTTGCACGCAAGGATGTTTGATTATGGTAGTATTTCAATAATATTTCTGTAGTATTATGATTATATGATGAATTTCAATGGGTACTAGAATATAACCACAAATTATTCCAAATATAACCGTGATTCAATCTCAATACAATTATGTTACACCAACGAAGGGTAGAATACATCTGCGTATTATTCCAATCACCCCTTCTTATATTCCACTTGCATGAGGATGTTTTATTGTGGTAGTATTTCAATAATATTTTAGTAGTATTACAATGCTATTAAGATTATATGATGAATTTCCATGGGTTCAAGAATATAATAGCGGAATATTCCAAATATAACCATGGTACAACTGCGCTACACCCGTAGAGGCTAGTGTACACCCTTGAAATATTCTAATCACCCCTTCTTTTATTCTACTTGTGCGTGAGGATGTATCATGCTAGTAGTTTTTTGTTAATATTTCAGTAGTATTACAATTATATGACAAATTTCTATAGGGGCAATATTCCAAATATAACCTCGGTACAATCGTGCTACGCCCGCAGAGGCTAGCATGAACCCCCAGAATATTTCAACCACCCTCTTAAATTCTACTTGTGCGCGAGGATGTTTCATGCTCGTCATATTTTGTAATATTTTAGTAGTATTAGAGTAGTATTTGGGTTTTTGTGGGATTTCTGTCAGAGGGTTTATTGGAATGTTATTTTAGTAGTATTAGAGTAGTATTTGGGTTTTTGTTGGATTTCTGACAGAAGATTATAAAAATACCATGGAGGGTTGGGATAATGCGTGGAGTATTTCAGTAATACCGAGATATACTCAAACACAAACCTAGGAAACATGGAACACTCTTAGAGCATAAACCTCTATTAAGCTTGAATACAATCTTTCAATTTGAATACACTCATGCACGGCATGAAATTTAAATAGGTACTTACGATTAAACATGAGTAAATCATGGGTAGCAAAATACATTTGTTTAACCAACATGATATTCCGATATGACCTCGATACGACATGAGTACAACAGGAGAAAATTCCAATCACCCCTTGTAATATTTGTGGTACAACCACGGGGGCCAGAATATAAATGGCAGAATATTCTAACACACCAGCAGCACCACATTGGTACAACCATGCTACGGCTTCAGAGGCTAGAATACAACCGTAGAATATTCCAATCACTCCTGGTTATATTCCATCTGAGATGGGGATGTCTCATGGTGGTCGTATTAAGGTATTATTTTAGTAGTATTAAATTAGTATTTGGGTTTTATGACAAATTTCTAACTGCGATTTTATTGGAATATTCCATGGAAGATTCCAACATCACCATGGGGGCTTGGATAACACACAAAATATTCTAATACACCCACGGTACGACAATATTTCAATTGCGCTGAGGATTTTTTATGTTGGTTGTATTACGACATTAATTCAGTATTATTACAGTATTATTTCTATTTTTTTTACTGTTTTATTGCTGATGTACCATTAGGCCTTGGAATTTATTGGATATGGATTGGGCTTTTCATTTGCATTTGCAATGTTGCCATTTTTTTAATAATGTTTGTTTGTTAGTCAAATCACTTTAGCACCATGATAATACATCCATACCGCAATAATGTCAGGGCAACAACATTATTAACACCGCAAAAACTACAAGAATAACATCTCAATAACACAAAAGTAAAAAAGGTACTAACTAAATCTACAATCTATCTTCAAACAATACCACAATATTACACGGATAACACAATCAAAATTCCAATAACACCTTAGGAACTAGAATAACAAAAAAAAACCTGATAGGGCAAACATTGAGTTATTGAAATAAACAAAAATATCTCTAATTCTGTTAAGCAAATCTCAAACAGTACATTGATTTAGGTAAATCGTTCAATTCATGTTTTAGGTAAATCGAATAAAAACAACTAGTGGCAGTTTCTTTGCATTTCACATATCATTATCTAGGTCCATCAGTAAGCTTGTATATGTGTCTGTGTGTTGTGATGTAGGCAGTTCCTACTGATTTTGAGTAATTATGAGTGAATGTAAGTAGATATGTATAATCATAATTAATGCAATATCACAAATCGTTTTGAATTTTTAAGTTATGTACTTGACTATAACGATCTGACATTGCAAACAAGTTTGGGTCGCATGGGGGATCTGTATCTTAACTCGAACTAGCTTCTTTCTCCTTTTCTGTAATATAATGTTTCATGTTAGGGAGTAGTAAAGTAGCATGCGGAAACACATGTTTATGAGTGTAGGTAACGTATACTTTTTACTCTTTTTTTCTTCTCCCAATAACCTTATAACCTTGAATTATATATTCCTTTTGAGAGCAACTTCATTGGGTCGTTCAAATTGCTCTTTATTTGTTGCCTTTTTCTTATTTGATTTTGTCTTTTCTTGAGAGTCTCTCCCATTCAATATGACATCAACATCGATTGTTAGTTTCTTCAATGTCTCCAACATGTACATCTTAGTCAATTCATTGCCTTCTATTGTGGTACTGTTCTGGTATGCAAATTTTTGAACATGTGTGCAATATATGAGTCCACTTGAAGAACTTTGTAACATTTGTGACTCCTTGAGATGTTTATAACCATTAATATTATATATGTCCATTTTTTGCATGAATAGACCACCGCAATAATATATACTTATCGGCGATCCTTGTTATATTTTCAACATTAAGAAATATTAGAGTGTGAGCGTATATAAAAACCATCATTTCAAATCTTTTACAACTGCAAGTAATTTCATAATTACTTATGTCAAGTTAAGTAATCCAGGTTTGTCTATGTCCTTATTATCTAAGTTTTTATGGTAAAATTTTGAATCCCCATTGGTAGAGTACTCCACAGCAAGTCCACAGAAACCAAAGTAAGTCTACTTCAAACATTGAATATAAATTCCTCGTATAAACTAAAGCAACTTGCCTAAACATGGGACTACTTTTTACAGCGGGAATAATTGCAGACTGTTTACATTTAAAATCTTCATCTTTCTCATTCCTTCTCCAAGATTTCATGACATTTTAAAGACCAAAAAAAGTTTCAGTGAGGGTGCTTGTTGGATTGGAAACACGATGACAAATTTTCTTAGTTGACTCACTTCTTTGAATTGATAGGATTCTCATTCCAAATATTTCTTTATTGAAGATCGTTGACCACTTATGTCTGATATTATACAAATTATCCAACCAAGCATTCTAATGTAGATTTCCTTTCTCAATCATTGTACCCTAGGTTTCTTCAAACTCCTTTTTAGAGGGACATATACCCATGCATTTATAAAAAAGATCATCGATCTCTTACTTCACACACCACACTGGACTTTTGGAGATAATTTGTTGAATATGTGTCATTGGCATAATCTATGTCTAACGCGCGGCAGACACTCTTCAATGGCTCTGTCCATTGCTTGATCCTGATTAATGAATAATTGATCCCCAAAATTATAGTTGTGTAAAATTAATAAAGTTGACTCTGCTTTGCAGCGATGCCAAAAACTTAGTTCGTTATTTTATGAATAAGAAAATGAAGCAATTTATGTTGAAATTCTATGCAAGTATATGTATCGTTATCAAGTAATACATAACTTTTGGATTAAGCCCCAAATATCGATCCCGTGAGGAAGGTTTCAATTCAAAATGAAAATTTAAATTAGGAAAGTCACAGAAATAAAGAAAATCTACTCCACTAATTTGAAATAATTAAGGTGCTATCAGAAATAAATTATCAACTACTAGTAAAACTGTAAAAAAAAAACTAAATAATAAATACCAAACTATGTTTTTATGATGAAGTTATCTAATATAAGAAAGCATATTTCCCACTATAATGAGTTTTTGGTTAAATGAGAGAGATAAATGGTTTGAATTTGTATTGAGCCAATATGAGCAATTTTAATTATCTGTCGTTAGTCAAGTGTTATAGAGAATTATTATCTAATCTCAGGTTTAGTCTCTAAATCCATGGTTAAGCTGAAAGGATACTAGCTCTCACTCCAGAGCTCCCAGTTCCCTTCCCCTGAAGGCTAACGTTGGCTTTATTTCTTAAACACTAAGACCGAATTGGGGATTTTAGTCTGTCACCCTAGAATCTCCAATTCTTCGCACAGAATATATATTTTCCTATTTATTTGCACCTAATTCCATGAACGAAACACTCCTTCATGGAATTAAATGAGATTCTTACTTTGACGTAAAACTCTTACCCCATTTCTCAGATAGTATGCTTCACAACAGATGTTAACATTTCAATTGGCCAAATTGAAAAAGTAAATTAAGAATGGAGTGACAAATCGTCAAAATTTATTTTATATTTTAAAATTGGTACATCTAAATTATCTCTTTATTTCACTATATCTCATAGTTGGGAGAAAGACAAAGAAAACTACTCAGACTTCATGAGGAAAATACAAAAAAATATAAATTTTAAAAATAAAATAAAGTTTATATAACAATAATAAACAAACACTAATTATCATTAACTCTTCCTCAAAGTAAATCCCTTCTAGCCTCTCTTGGACTCTTTCTCTCTTTACAAGACTCTTGATTCTCTCTTCAAAAATGTAAGGAAGAAGAAATCTCTCACTTCTCTCCCTCTCTAACAACTCTTAGGAGAAACCACACTTAGACTCACCACACTAAACAATACACACAATGCAACACTCAAGATGGTTCAATGACACACTAGCCCCCCACCCTTTTCTAATCAATTTTTGCTCTAAATAAAGCATAATGTCAGTTTTCCAAGAGGTGTATCCAATAACTTTTCAAAAAGCGTCCAAATTTAGCAAATATTCTAGAAATTTGCCCAACACCGACATTGGCATCGTCGGCGCCCACGATAGCGTCGTCGTCGCCCGTGGTTTGAATTAATTTATGTGCTCTCAGATAAATGGTGTCTTCGGCGCCCAGTCTAGTGTCATTGGTGCCCCCGCTATTCTGGACTCCTCCTTCATGCTGGTACCGTCGGCGTCCTTACTGGCATCGTCGGCGCTGAGTTTTACTTCCAAAATGTCATTTTGAATCCAAATTCCATCCTTTTTGCTTCATTTTTACTTCAAGTAAAAATCATCAACTTTCAATAAAACATGAAAAATAACTTCCTTTAAAGCGCAATATCACCAAAAATAATTATAAAAGATGGGTCTAAAAATGCATATATTTTGTTGTATCAAAATCCATCAAAATTAAATGTTACTTGTCCTCAAGTAACTCCTTTACTACATAAAAATTTGACTTATAGACAAGGAATTTAACTTCTAGATTTCTGTATTTTGGTCTACTAAATATGATAGCATAGCTTCAAAAAAAAGTAAAATAACTCAAGTTAATCCAAAAGGTATAAGAATATCTATCAGTCAAGTCTACGATTTCTGATTCTCTATTCTTTTTAAGGAAAATTGCAAATTGTTATATTAAAGTCACTTAAAATATCCATATAAAAAAAAATTCAAGAAATCTTTATTAATAAATATGCTAATACTTAAATAAAAGTTTAGAGAATGTAGCCAAGCCTTCTTCCTTAAGTTTATATAAGTGAATCTAATTTTTTATTAGGCATTTCCTCAAGTTTCTCCTCACATTTTTCTTTTCTTTTCTTTTTTTCTTTTTCTTTTCTTTCAGTATCACTTTTAATCCTCTCTTTTTTTTTTCTTTTTCATGTGAGGATTATTATATCTGGATAGCCTTTAATGATTTTGAACTTCACTATCCTCTTCTTAACATTAAAATCTTTTCACATTCCTTCACTTTATAAATTCATATTAGCTTTAAAGATTTTTCATAAAGTTTCATTATTTTCTTCTTACATGAAACTCTAAGGTTCTTAATACCGTAAAAATATGAATTCCTTTACTTAAAATTGAAAACATAGTCTTACTCTCTCACACCAAATACCTTAATATCTAGAATTAACCTTTATTATTGAAAGTTTTTACTTAAGCTTAATATATATTTAGAAACAAAAATATAGTTATCAAAAGTTAGGCCCTACTACTACAGGTCATGTTAAATTAAAAATTTTAAAATATAGCTCATTGAGGACCAATAAAATTTAGTTTCTTTCTTTTAAAAATGAATTTTTCTTCCCCCCATACTTAAATTTTTAAAAGACTAAGCATGAAAAACTGAAATTAGAGGGTGAAAGAAAACAGTTAATACATAAAGAAAATACTTACTTGTTAAAGGTTCTATTTTTGAAACTTAACTCTGAAATATTGCAGATGCTAATTTGAAAAGCTACAAGACATAAAACATTAAAAAACACATAATATATATACAAATATTTGTTGAGAAAGTGTTAACTAAAAATAAATAGAACAAAGTACTAAAAATAAAAAACAGTACTAAAATAAATTTCAATTCAACAACATCTCTAAAGATTATGATTAAAAACACAACATTCAATACAAATCAAAGTTTCACATTTAACAAACTAACAAATAACAATAATAACAAAATGCAACAAACAATAAATTAAATAAAAGATTAAATTTATGAATAAGTCGACATCTTCACTCATCCTCTTATTCTATTTCTTCTTCTTCTTCTATATCAAAGTTTTGTTGTTGACAAGGGGTAAAAATAGGGTGATTAAGAAATTTTACTTAGTGGTCACCCCTCATGTATCTCACCATAGCATCATCATATGCAGCATCATATTCAAACTTTTGCTTTGTTAAATTATCATTATGTGCATTCTTGGCCTCCAAATTTTCAATCCTGCTCTCCATCCTTAAAATATCTCCTTGTTGGATCATCATCTGTTTCATAAGTTCCTGGAGAGTAGAGTTGCTAGAAGTAGAAGGAATATCCCTACTCCTACTTCTCGTTCTCCATCCAACATGAGATTAATTGGTTTTAATGTTTATTGGCTCAATAGTTTTAAGAGGCTCAATCCTTTCCTCATCAATTTTAAAATCAACTCCTGACTGTTCACATAATGTGAAAATCAGGGCAGGGTGTGTAAATCCACTAGTCATCTCACTCATAGAAATAGAACGAATGTTCCTATAGATTATAGATCCAACATCTAGAGTACCCATCTATTGGATACAGAAGTTTAAGATAGCTCTATCCTTAGTAACTTCACAATGGTGATCTGTACGTATCATTCTGGCAGATATAAAATAATGACAGATTTTGGATATCACATTTAACATAGAAGCAAGGAAGTTTACATTAACATTATTCTTCACTTTTCAAGCTCCTCTTCCACCAGTACGAAATGAAATAACTTCATCCAAATCCTCATTTCTAGCAGAGATTGTGTTGTACTTACAGAGAAATGCTTCTCGCAACTGATAAAATTCATTAATCCTCCTCGGGGTGATATCAACCATTTTACCAAGAACATAGACGTGGTCATCAGAAGTCTCCTTAAAATCAACATAGAACTGAAGTTGGCATAGAACTACATCACTATACCAATAACAGCCTCGGCAGTAAAGTAACAAAATTCTCCCACTGTTGAGCAACAATTAATCTTTCAACTTCACCACGAAGATTTTTAAATGCTCGATTCAGAATTATTTTCTTTGTAATCAGTAGACTACTGAAATGAATGCTAGCTTTATAGTTGATGAATTTTGGTCATCAAATTCCAATTTCCTCTTTCCTTTGCTCATCCCTGGTGTCATTGTAATTTTTGAAAGAAAGAAGAAAAATTGATAAAATCCAAATAAATTTTGAAAATTTGAAAAATCACAATGTGGAACGTTCTAAACCTAAATCCACTAAGTAAGAGTTCTTCACCAAAGGATTTTCTCAAAATCTCCTTAAAAATTTTAAAATGTTGGATATCGGCAATGTAGGAGAAATCCTTAGTGGAAATAAAAAATTTTAGTTCAAAGTGTAGTGCTTACCGAGAAAAGATGAAATACAAACTCCTTTTGTCTTCTAATCCCTTTAAATTCAAGTGTTTGCAAGCTCTATGGGTGTAAACCGAAGGTTGAAGGTGGTCCCAAAGGGGTAAAAAGGGCGTTTCGCAAAAATTTCAAGGTATTTGGGGATTTTCAGGTCTCGGGCACCGTCGGCGCCAGTGCCAAAAATAAAAAAATTTCATAATTCTTGCACATCAATTATTTCAAATTCCATTCAACATCTAATTAGTCATTTTAAACAATAATATTCATCCTTAAATAGTCCACAAACAAATGTTTTTACAAACAACACAAAACCAACTTTTATATATGAAATTCCAAATTTGTACAAACATGTATTTTTAATCACAATCACACATACATAAAGCAAATCACATTATAATTTAACATCGTAATCAAGCCACAACACTAGAACTCTGAAAATTAAACTATACATACAATTAAAGTTATTGGAGTTTTAAAGCAAAGCAAATCCAACACAATTACATTAAATACATAATTAATTTTAAACAATGGAAATTCAAAGTTCTTTGATTACTCTTCTTGATCTTCAGTACTGTCTCCTCCTCTAATATCTCCCATAGACTGGTAATGTACGTACAATTTGTAGAAGGGTTGGTATGGGAATTAATTAGTCGAATATC
This sequence comes from Phalaenopsis equestris, assembly GCF_001263595.1. Taxonomy (NCBI): domain Eukaryota; kingdom Viridiplantae; phylum Streptophyta; class Magnoliopsida; order Asparagales; family Orchidaceae; genus Phalaenopsis; species Phalaenopsis equestris. The sequence goes on along the minus strand of NW_018218015.1, from coordinate 39,919 downwards.
ATTGATCCATTCATTCTTCTTAAAGATCTACACCAAAACAGCTTCAATTCGTCTCGTATGATCAAAGTGTTCCTTCATCCTCCAATCTAAGTGATCAAAAAGATAAGTAAGATTTTCTATTACATCCATGATATTATGAAGTTCTCTTTCTATTTTCTTTATGTTCTTTTCCAAAACTTGTGAACTACCAATTATACAGGGCAATAAGGGTGTCAAAGCATGTGATGATTGATCCAAGATAATATCCAATGCTTCTTTTCCATTCCTAATATAGTTTCCATCAATAGAATCCATGGGCTCCAAGGGTAATAACGCTTTCTCCCAAATTTCATATGGTACATGAGATTGAATGCAAAGTAAGAAGATTTCAGAAGGATGCCTCAGTCCATATATAGGCCGGTTCTTTATAATACCCAAAATAGATTTAAAAATAATTGATCCCACATCAATGGGCTTTCCTATTTGAATGCAATAGTTTAAAATTTCACTTTATTTTGTAACTTTACTAATTTTCATTATAGGGAGTAGTTTTGCAGAGATGAAGAAATGTCATTGTTTAGATATCAGATTTAGCAGTGAAGCGGAGAAACTAACGTACCCCTCACCTCTGATTTCCCAATTATCACATTCATTCAACAGAAATCGGTATACATCATACATCAAATCCATCGTTGGTATAAATTTTATATAATGACAGATCGACACCCTTTCTATCATAAACATATCATTCATTTGTGATGGAGTAAAAGGTACGCCCTTACCTCTACCGAAGACGACTCCTTGGTTAATTCTATGTAGATTAACATAAAATTCTCTTACCACTGGAACAATTACTGTAGCGGTAGTGTAGCATAAAACTTTGCAACGTCTCTATACTATGATATTCTCAATCTGTGAACTTGGATTACTGATTACTCAATCCATGATGGCCATGATGGACAAAGCCTCTCTCCTTGATAAGTTTCTTCTTAGTGATGACTATGTCATATAATTTATGCGCGTCAAAACTAATGAATTTGCTTCAATTGAAAATTCCTTATCTTGAAGTGTTTTTAGAATTGGCAGCCATGGATTTTGAAATCTGGTAGTTTTTGGTCGTTCAAAAAGCTTTTCATGCCTTTAAAAAAACCTTAAGGCAGTTATTTTGAAGCGAAATCCTACCAAAGTCCACCAAAATCTTCCTAAACTGTCAAAACCACACTGGGTGCTGTCGGCGCCCTTGATGGTGTTGTTAGCGCCATGGCTCTCTAAAAGGGCGTCGTCGACACCCATGCTAGCGTCGTCGATGACCATGTTGGAGGTCGTCGGCACCAAAGCCATAGTTGCGTCTATTTCATTTTTGGTTCAATTCATTTCAAAATTTTCATCCAATATTAACATTTGTCTTGATTCATGATATATAATATCGCGTAGGATTCTAAGGTATTATTATTTCCTAATACTTAGAACAATTATTAAACAAAATACTAAGGTATATATATATATATGTATATATATATAGATATGTATGTATATATATATATATATGTATA
>NW_018218015.1:23021-38294 GCF_001263595.1 Phalaenopsis equestris | reverse complement strand
TATATATATATATATACATATATATATATATATATTTGTGTGTGTGTGTGTGTGTTAGTTACCTCCCACAAAACGCTTGGTTTAACGTTGGCAACCTGATGTACTAATGTTTATTCAGGATGACTCAACATCAAAATTTCTTTAAATTGTGACATGTGCCCTTCATAATAATGTTTCAATCAATGTCCATTAACTTTAAATATCTTTCCTATTTTAGGATCTTTAATAACAATAGTTCTATAATGATGGGCTTTGATCACATTGAATGGTCCTAACCATCTAGATTTCAGTTTTCCTGAAAATAATTTTAATCTAGTATTATATAATAGAACCTCTTGTCCAGGTTTAAAGTTTTTTTTATAATCATCTGATCATGTCATATTTTCATTTTCTTTTTATAGATTTTTGCATTACCATATGCTTCATTTCTAATCTCCTCAATTTCTCCTCAATTGCTTCATTTCTAATCTCCTCAATTTCATTGAGTTGCAATAATCTTTTCTGACCAGCATCCTTTAGATTAAAATTAAATTCCTTAATGGCCCAAAAATCTTTATGTTCCAACTCTACTTGTAAGTGGTATGTTTTGCCAAAAATAAGTCTATATGAGGACATTCCAATATGAGTCTTATAAGAAGTTCTGTATGCCCATAATGCAGTATCAAATCTAGCAGAGCAATCAAATTTATAAGGATTTACAGCATTTTCTAGAATTTGCTTTATTTCACGATTTGATATTTCTGCTAGACCGCTGGTTTAGAGATGATAAGCAGTAGAGAAGATGTTTAGAGATGATAAGCAGTAGAGAATATATGCATAATATTATATTTTCTAATCAATTTCTCAATCCTCTTATTCCTAAAATGGGATCCTCCACCTGTAATAATCACTCTCGGCGTTCCATATCTTGTAAAAATGTTTTTATTTAAAAATTTTGAATCACTTCAAGCATCATATTTAGGTACAGCAATAGCTTCAATCCATTTGGACATATAATCAACAGTAAGACATTGGCGTCGTCGGCGCACGTGGTTTGAATTAATTTATGTGCTCTCTATCAAATAGCGTCATCGACGCCCCCGCTGTTTTGGACTCCTCCTTCATGCTGGCTTCATCGGCGTCCTTGCTGGTATCGTTGGCGTCCTTGCTGGCATTGTCGGCGTCCTCACTGGCATCATCGACGCTGATTTTTACTTCCAAAACGACATTTTGACTCCAAATTCCATTATTTTTGCTTCCTTTTTTGCTTTAAGTGCTAAAAATCATCAACCTGCAAAAAAAACATGAAAAATACATTCCTTTAAAGCACAATTTCACCAAAAATTAGTATAAAATATAAGTCTAAAAATACATATATTTTTGATGTATCAATAATGTTATTGGGTGCTTATTATCCATTATCCGGATAAAGAATTTGAATAGCCACTTGAAAGTGTAGATTGTTTCATTTGATAAAAAACCAACTTCAAATAAAATATTCTTCAAGTGGTTGGAGCACAACATAAATTGTGTTTATTCAGTCTATAACATGTATCAAATATTATGACATCCCCAAGTAATCCTAATCATGCTTGGATATCCCATTACTCCAAAGAAATTCAACAAACGACCAAACTCATTAATTTGGACGTCTCAGGCAAACATGGTATCCTCAGCTTGCCTCTTAGTGAACACTTGAAGTAGAGAATTAGCGTCCCCATGTTTAGTGTGAACTTTTCCCTCTCTTTGTATGAAATTATACACATCCCTCTTCGTGCAGTCAAGACTCTCCACTCCCCCGACTTCTGCAGCTATGAAACAAAATGCATCGCTTGTTCTAATTGCGAGTTGTGTCATCAATCTGAGCACTTATGCATTGATGTTGTTATCTTTCTGCTAGAACGTAATAGATGCTTATCACCGTCCACTGCCAAAGGATGGTTATGACTTTCTATAAATTTCTTACCCGACCAGTACCTTCGACATCGATGGCATATCAGATCATGGTTGGACAACCAGTCAATGCGTCCCCTCTTCTAAACTTCACTGTGACATTGTGATTCAAGTTTTTCTTGAAATCAACCTTACCACAAATGAAGTCATTTTTCTTAATTCTCTTTGAATTCGACCAAAAACAATTGTGTTTCTTTCGCACAGTAAATCTAATTTGGTTTGCATGGGCAAAATATTGTTCATAGACTTCATTCTCATTCTAGACAACTACGCGAAGCAAGTTATCCACAATTACATCATTGCAAACACTTACATGCTCAGGGAAATACAAATTTCAACATGACACCATTTGAACGACAAAAATAACACTCCAATAAAACTGGTCAATAAATCTAATAAGACTAGTATAACACTATGAAAATACCTACATATCACCACTTCCCCACTTCAACACAAAGGTATAGTTCACAGCCAATAGTACATAAATAATATCATAATAATACCATAATAACACCCGCATAACACCATTTACAATAGCAAAATAACATTCCAATAACACTTGTATAACCCCATGATAATACATAAATAACACCTAATTACCGTTATAAGCCAATAATACAGATAAAAAACACCATAATATCACGAGGATAGTAACATTAAATGCCAAACTAAAACTCCAAAAAACCAAAAAATTAGAATCAATAATACAACTATAACACAATGATAACACCTAAATAACACCATGTCCCCCCTCCAACATTATGGTAATGTTACAATCAAACAATACAGTAATAACACCAGAATAATACTCCAATAAAATCGAATAATTTAATCTATTAACAATATAAATCATTAAATAACACCAGTAATACCGAGTAACATTGTGTAAAAATCATCACAATACTGCAATAACAAATCAAAACAATAAGAAGGTTCATACAAGTAAAAATACCACAGTAAAACCAATCAAACCTAGTTGCGGAATAATTTCATTCTAGGCTAAATTCATCTATTAAGTACTTCCGACCGTAGCTAAGCTCACCATATTGGCATAGTTCTCGCAAATATTTTGAGATTTCATCAACATTTTCTGGTCGAGAGAGAATTTCATCGGAACATCGGGTCACTAACCCTAGCCGTTGAAAACAAACGTAAATGAAAATAACATGCAAATGAAAAAGATGCCTAAACCCTAAACCTAAAAGAAACAAAATTTTCATTTTTCCAATTTGGTGGGATCCAAAATGACAAAAAAGAGACATTATATTCAAATTTGCGCGATCTGAAAAAAAAAAAACTACTTTCAAAGGATTGCGCGGGACTCGGGTCGGGTCGTGCAGTAAAAAAATTACATTTTTTTTTTTTTTTTTTTTTTTTTGTGTTGTGCCTCGCATTTTCACGTTACACTTTTTAATTGGACACCGAACCTAATTTTGGGTGAGGTGCCCGGACCGTATAATTTTTCCAACTTTACAAGGTTTGCGGTCAGACTTTACTTTTTTATTTTTTTGGGGTTTAACCATTTTAAATTTTCTGCGATTAGATTTAGATGACAAGTCACCCACTTCCCTTTTCCAACCATCGATGCTTTGCTAGGCAAGCTGTGGAGTGGCTCTGCCGGATTTGTTACCTTCATGCTCTTGGGATCTTTGGTCACGCTCAGAGAGAGTTCAAACATACTGGATTCTTCAGAAAAAAATTAATTGGAATATTCATTTTTTCTAATAAAAATTGCAATATCAAAACATCAAAGATGTTATTTAGATAATTTCGAAAATTATAAAATTATTTAAAGATAAATGTAACACGTCATATAGCTGTGATATAAAATAAAATTAAAAAGTCATTTGGAGGTTCGACTTGAACTACTTTTATGAAATTCTCAGGTCACTTTCCAAACTGCTTTCAAATGGCGAATTCCTTGATGATGTTCAGGTGTTTGACCTAGGAAAGTCCTAAACTTCGAAGTAACTTCAGGATTTAAGAGGACAAACCTGCTTGATAGTAGAATCAAATATAAATTATGAACAGTATATGTCTGACCAATAGAAAATCGGGAACTTTAACAAAATTCATGAAAAAAATTATCTCATGCCTCATACGACAAATTCAGGGGCGAAATCAGTATAATCTTTTAAGAAGTGCAAAATAATAAATTATTTATTTTTTTGAAATATTGACAAAAAAAAAAAATAGAATGAGATAGAATTAATAAATTTCTAAACTAAATAAAAAAATATAAAAAATTATTACAGTCCAGAAGAGTTATTGCCCACCCGGACGCCTGGCAAAAATAAAAGAAATCTAAATTTACTAGATTAGTAAGTTTTAGGTAGTGGTAAAACTGTGCTTTAGTCAACCAATCATTAAATACAAATTTAACTGTTGAATTGCAATGTCACCGAGTCATGCAAGGCTAGATTAATCTTATTTGAACAAGTATTCACAGTTCCGAAAAATATCTTAAAAATCTTAAGCAGTTGAGTTTCATGATATAATTTTTTACTATTATTTTTTGAGGTACGAGGCTTAGTGCCAATTAAATAAGACGACAGGGTAAACCCTTCATTTTATAGCATAATTTTTTTTAAGATGCCTAAGTTGTGACCGATTCATTTAATGAAGCAAAAATATGCCACATAAAATTTGCCGAAGCTAATTAGTCAATTTGGATAGAGTACTAATTTGCGAACAATCCTGCGAGATCCACTCTTCTGTTGAAGTATTTAGCTACTTATTACACTTTATTATGCCGTTTTAACAAATATCATGTTTAATGTGACCAAATAAGAAGACACTTTCTAATCTTGCCTGCCAGTAGAGCCACAGCACCTTTCATGGATAAATTCATTTCACTCATCCAACTAAGGAACCTCATCTTAGCAACACTTAGCTTTATGTTTCTTTGTTAAAGGCCAACATTCTGAGCCATAGAGCATTACATGACACACCGTCATCTCATCAAATTTTCCTTTCAAGTTTAAGCGATAATTTTCTATCAGACAAATGACCCTTGTCAATCCTCCACTTCAACCAACTTGAATTCCACTAATATCATCCCCATATGTACACCATCACTTCGAACAATAAACCAAAAATATCTAAACATTCACGTCTTTTATTGATTTGATTACCCATACTCACAACTCCTAGCTCTAGATCTCATACTACTAAAATTACATTCTATGTATTCAATTTAAGATCTAGTCAAACGAAGGCCTTTAGACTCCAATGTAGATCATAATTCAAATTTAATTTGTGCAACATATATTTAAACAAGTGGTATCACTTAGCATGTCTTCACAAGGAGACTTAGAAATGCAGCATTTCAGAAGATTATTGATAAATTAAGAATAGAAGATATCCATTCACCAACTTGAGAGATGTAGGAAGGTGTGATAATTGTGCAAAATTGTACTCAAAATCTAAGGATGAACTAAATACTGCAAGTATTGGTGATGAAAACATGTAGCAATGTCTATTGCATGAAATTTGTTAAGAAGGCACAATAAACTGTAATGAGTAGCTAAATACTTCAACAGAAGAGTGGATCTCGTAGGATAGTTCGCATAACAGTACTCTATCCAAATTGACTGATTAGCTTCGGTGCATTTTATGTAGCATCCAAATTGACTGATTAGCTTCGGTGCATTTTATGTAGCATATTTTTGCTTCATGAAATGAATCGGTCACAACTTTGGAATCCTCAAAAAAAAAAATGGTAAAAAATGAAGGGTTTACTCTGTCCTTTTATTCAATTGGCACTAAGCACAATAAAGCGATTGAATATTTGAAAAAAAAAATATTATTATAAACCTAATATAATCATAATATGATTTTAATAAAGACAAATAAAATTATTTAATTATTACATAGAATATTTAATTTTCATAATAATATACTATCAAAATAAGCCACCTAAATCATCACCTAAAAAAAACAAAAAATTTAATATATATATAATATATATATATATATATATATATTATATCTCATATAGCTAATTTATTTTCTCCTACTATTCAAGAAAACAAAAGTTTGGAATAGAATGCATCACCAAATAGCCTCTAATTAGCAGATTTATTTTTAAGATCAACAAATTAGATCAATAACAACGGCTTTCGGTTCAAATATGTGCCCTGCAAATACCATAAGAAGCATAATCACCCAAAAAGTAGACGTCTATAACGAACAAATCCGCATAAAACAATGAAACAAAGCAAAAGGCCGACAAGCGTGGACAATTATGGACAGAGGAGCTATTCATTTATAATTTTCTTAACACCGCGAAAAAATTGTGAGAGAGATTACCGCAATAAGGAATTAAGAAACCCAGAAGACGAACACTAGGAGATATGGATACCAACAAGTAGACATAAATCACCCCATGCAGTACAGGAAAAGTCGAAGGAATCAAAAAAGCCAACAAGTAAAGACTTCTTCCATATGCTCTCTCATTCATTCATTCATTCATTCAAGGAAAATAAAAAAAAAAAGCAAGAAAAAAAGAAGGGATGGGACTTCACGACAAGGGAATCGAGAATGGAGTAAAAAAGAAGAGACTATCCTTCCCTTGATACTTCAGTGACAGATCAAGCTTGGTAGTAGATGAAATCCTGAAGTCCACATAAGAAGCATTAGTAATAAATTGAAGGGGAAGGGTTAACGACTATATGCCTGAGAGGATGGGTCACGTTGCCTCCTCCAGCGTGCTTGACAAACTCTGCTGGAGTAAGGAAGCTGCCATGGCAAACACAGACTATCCTTACCTCTTCACCTTTCCTATACTTGTAGAGGAAGCCTTCAATCCTCCTTCCATTAAGGCCATCTCCTTTAACTGACACACACGGCATCTCATCCATCATATTCCTTCCCATATCTTGCGGTCTGTTTATGTTGTCTGTCATCCTCTTCAACGCTATATCATCTCCCTGCAAAGAATTTAGGGATCTTAGCCGCTGCGGTATTGAATCTGTAGCAACGGACTTGTGAGCGGTGTCAGGCAATGAAGTAACAGCTGAAGAGTTGCTTAAGCTTGAGAGATCCGATTCTGTAAACAAGCAAGAAAGAGTAAATCTATTAAGTTTATGCTTGAGTCAGCTCAACAACAAAATATTAGTGATATCTACAAGCAAACAACTTAGACAAATATATACTTCAATCAGCCAAAACAACCAAACATGTATTCTTCCAGTAGAACACTACCGAATGGAGATGTATAATAATCATGGCCCATTCTACGCCATAGCCATGCAATGACCCAATACATGACTGAAAATTGCTACAACGGCATTATCTAGAGCAAATTAAATTGGTAACTGCACAAATTTTTTAACCATCATCTCACATTGCACACTTCCAAAAATGGTAGTAAGTTCTATCATAGGTGAAAATTTTGTAGATGACTTGGTGGACAGAATTAGACCGGAAAAAGGAAATAAAGGATTCTAAGGACAAAAGTGTATACCTGTAGTATAGTTTAAATTTTGCACTAACCATGAAAATGTTATAAAAAATTTAAGTGGAGAAATATTAGTAGATTACTTCGCTCATAGATTGGTTTGAATTTCCAAATTGTGCATAAGATTTAATAGATAGAAAACTACTGCAAACTTACTAAACATAACTCACAAAAATTGATATGGCTAAAATGACAGAGCTAGAGAAATAAAATGGCAACATTTAGCTTGAAATTACAGAAAGAACTTCAAGAATTTTATTATCCTACTAATATCATGGAGACGATATATGATCAGGAAAGAATACCTCCAAACATGAAACAAGATCCATTGAGACCAGTCAACCCTCAAGAGCATCAATAGTGTAACAGCAAACTTGGAGTGATAATACGTTCAGTCAGACTAAAGTCAGGAAGATAATAAGTAGTAAATTGATTATTTGCTCCTTTTGTTCCTAAATTTTCCAACAGAATCAAAATAATCATGAAAAAATGACTTCTCTCTCTCATTAAAAATATTAATGAAATAGAGTTTAAACAATAGTCAGCAAATCTGTAAGTGTGAATAAACTCTGCTCTCAAGACTTAAAATAATTTGAATCTTCCTGTAGTTAACATCACAGAAATCTAAGCTTCACAACATGGTTAATAGTTAAAATTTGAGAGTTTTGAGGAATGACTGAAGAATGAAGTTATAGAGCAGTTATTTGTAGGGAACCACTGCAGCAAACTAAAGTGTTCAACAAAATTCTAATAAGCATAAAGATGGCAATACCAGCTACAACTGTGCAAAAATATTCAAGGAAAATAAATCTTATACAACACTAAAAATAAAAGTTTAGTAGAAATAAACAAAATTTAATGACAAACCAGCTACAACTGTGCAAAAATATTCAAGGAAAATTTAATGACATCCATACAGTAATATAGAAAAATGGCCTTTACATCTCTTCAATTAAGCATAATCGCAACAGATTCTCTGACATGAATCATAAAATGATGTGCTCAAGGTCACCACCTTCTCGTGCACCATGTCTTATATCTGATAATCCAAATTAACATATGTATTAAAAAAGTTTTACTGATTTTACAAGTGCGAAACATCCCTCAGTAATATACATACACTGTATAAATTAAAAGCATATATCTATCTGCGAACTAGCTCAAACCAAGAACCAAAACTTCCCTACGCACCAAGAAGAGCTTAAACAAACAATAACTAAGAAGAAAACCTATCAAATCAAAAAAAGAGAACTCATTTCCGAAAATAAAAAATTAGGCTAAAACTAACCAATCCCGCAAACCCAGAACTAAGTTCGTTGACAAAAAAAATAGCATTTCTATGAAGGAAAGTGCCCAATGACCTCCAATGCGAAAACCTCTAAACATAGGTAAAATTGCAGCGTAAGCAACAAATGAACAACGAACTTGATTACTTTAAATCCAATAAACGAAGAAAACGGTAAACTTATTCTATCTCGAATCCATACCTTCCAACGCCCCTCCATCAAAATCCGAACTGTCCTTCCGAAGCGCCATCGCCCTAGACGGTTCCTCTTTAGGATCCCCGCTCCCCGTAAACACCATCGGAGGTCTCCAACTGCTCCTTCTCTCCGTTCTCTTCCTCTTCGCCTCAAGCCTTTTCAAGCTCTGCATCTCCTTCCGCTTCCGATTCTCCTCGTTGGCCTCAACGGGAAGAGAGCAAGTTCGCACAAGAGACGAAGAGGCCGGCTCATTTGGGAACACTGAGAGCGTTGCAATAGACGACGACCGCACGAGCCGCATCTCCCTTGGCTCCGAGGCAAAGCATCCCCCGAGAGAAAGCCCCAAGCTTAACTCCGGCTCTATATCAAGCTTCATAGGAGGGCGTTCGTTATTTAATCCTGCGCCAGCGAGTCGCCAAAGAAGGTCCCTGGGATAGGACAGCTCCTCCGTTTCTTGTTTTAGCAGCTTAATATCCATTAATACGAAAACTAGTTACACAAAAGGAAACATCTTCACGAAAAGGAGTGGATTACGATAAAAGATGAGTTAGAAAGACAAGATTTTGCATAAAATCCGCCGACGGTAGCCGGAGAAGAAACGAGGCAACCAAGTAGATCGGGAACTGGTTGACAGCAAGAAAGGGGTTAAGTTTTGACACTAGTTAAGGAAAATAGATTTACGATAATGCCCCTACTGGAGAATAGTGGCATCCGCTTGGTGACACGTGTGCTCTTTCATAAAATGAAGATGAAACGTGGCTAGATAGATTTCTAGGTTAGACAAGGAGTCGCCAGTCCGCGGGCGTAAACTAGTTAAAAACTATCCAGCGAATCATAGCCTGCGGAGATTTCTCCACTCCAGCTTAGCCTATACTTCCCTCGAAGCAATGCTCATTAAAAGTCTGCACAAATATGCTCTTAATAATATTTTTCTCGTTCAGACTTGTCCCATTTTAGTGACGGCATCTCATGCCTTTCAGTATTATATGCACTCCCTATCAAGCTTTAATTTAACACATCCGGAAGCCCCAATTACAAAAGGTCATGATATGAATTTTGGTATATATAGACGTGAACTTTCGTGATTAGATGTCCGACTATATATTTTTTCCTAATCTAACAACTTCATAATTAATTTTGAGAGAAGAATCCTCGACCTTTACCCAATGTCACTATTTGAGCCGAGTTAATTCGCAGCTAGCAACTTGCAAAATTTCGCAAAAAATGAAAAAAAAAAATCTGAAGCTATTCTTTTAAGGATATGTAGAAACTAAAGTTTAACTTCATTATAAATAGTCAAATAAATATAAAAGCATGATGGGCTTTGATACACAATAGTATTCAGATGAAAATTTAAGCTATAATCGGTTTTCATTTAAAATCATATCACAGAAAAAAGATCACATTGGTTGGAGACATTCAAAATAATATATTGAATAGAAGTACACAACAAAGTAATCCTACAACAAAAAATTCACTTTTAAAGAGTAAATATATTTCCACAACTCAGATCTTCTTTCAGCACCATTGGAACTTATAACAATTACATACCAAATCCTTTTTTGATCACATAAGAAATCACACGCTCTAAAATCTACCTCTTGGAACTCCTCTGCTCAATATAAAAGCCCTTTGATATTTCACCGCATCCAAGAGATTCACAAGAGTGAGAATATAATCCCTCAGAAATGAGGTCTTAAGATACAAATTGTGTAAAAAACTGTCACTGACGTAATCACGCAACTCCTTGACGTAATTATTCCAATCGCAATGTTTTGGAATCTGGAATCGAAAGAATAGCGGTGTAGGCATGTCCCTACTTGGATAACAATACCATTTGGCATAGCTACCCTAATATTGGTGTGGCTAGGCAAATTTTGTGGCAAAGGGGCGTTGTTTTTGTTCCATTGGGATTCTTTTGTCTCTACCGTTGCTACTGCTTAAGTCTTAGTCAATCAGACTATACACCCAATAATCTCTTACTTGGAGACTGATTTGTGCCCAACATTTATCCTCCAGACCTGCATCAATATTTGTACTACCTTTGATAGTCTCGTAACATAGTGTGGCACACCTCCAATTTTAATCTTCATAGACTCCGACTAAAGGCAAAAATAACTCCAATTTCTTCGTAGTTACTACAATATTTAGTATTTTTGCAAAATTCTAAGTTGTGTTTATCTTCTCTAAGAATAATTATCCATGATATAGGAGAGAAAGGATAATATAATGCATTAAGCTGATTATGATTTATCTCCATATGAAAAATTTCTTTTTTAAAAACATGAGTGACACTTACACTGTTATTGTAATACTTTTCAATTTGCTGCTGCTTATCCAGTTTTGCTATAAAGCTCTGTAGTTAAAGCATATCATTGTTAGCTTCAGTGATCCTAATCTTTTCGGCTTCAAAAGTTGAAGGTTTAATAATCTTATACATTTTGGAAATCCAACTCACTTTTGTGTTCCTCAATGTGAATATATATTCTGTTATGCTTAGTATCCTATTGATTGTTGCCCTCAAATATATGAGAATCCACTTCACTGCCTCTTAATGATTTATTTTTGAGATTACTCATGTAGCTGCTACTCCAATTGCATGTAAAATATTTGGTCTCATACATATCAGATCATAGATCAGACTCCCAACAGTTGATGCATGCAAAGTTCTCCTCATCTGTGCTTTCATTGTATCAGATTAGATGATAATTCCTTAGATAGCTTGAAGTGACTACCTAAAAGGGTACAAATTAATTTTTTCTCACTCATGTTGAACCTCTATAGAATTTTCTCAACATGCTCTACCTGAGACAACTTTAGTGTATTTGCACTCCTATCTCTACTGATTCTCTTCTCATGGATCATCTTAGTTAAACCTAAATCATTCATCTCAAACTAATTTGATAATTTCTCCATCAAGTTCCGAATTTTCTCTATATCTTCCAGTTTAATCAACATGTCAATTGATACACCTAAAATATATACTCTTTACATACACATTTTTATACCTATTTCTACCTATTTCTAAGTATTTTATACCTATTTCTAAGTAATTACACTTTAATGAAAGGCATTTGTGTGTTTTTCTTTCAGGTACAATCAAATGGATGAAAAATGATAAAAGAAGTGAAAAAGGATCTAATTTGGAGCAAAAATGAAGACGGTGCAAAAAAGAACTATGGCGGCTAAGTCCCCAGGATCGGCGCTTACGCGCAAAATACACAGAAAGCCGCACCTAAGCTCCAGGTACCCCTCGGTTAAGCGTCATAAGTAGTTATTTGATGATTCCTTAAATTTAGATGAATTTTTGAAGAGGTGTTTGAAGCAACCCTTGGTAAAAACGGGGGAAATAGTTCATGAACACGAAATTTCATTTAATTGACTTTTGAAAGGAGGAAACTTCTAGAAGATTCATTAAAAGGAGACACATTTTGGAGAGACACCAAGGCACCTCTTGGATTTTTATTAAAGAAGACTTGGATCATCAAGGGGCCAATGGTCAATCATCATCCATCCATCCGAGTAACGCTATCACCGCCGCCGCTAGCCGCCTTTTCTTTTTATTTTGAGTTTTTGTTTCTATTGTGAGTGAAGGAAGAGATTTAAATGAACTCCAAGATATTTGGTGTAGAGGATTTGAGATAAGTGTTTATCTTTGTGACTACATTTGTTTTTAATTTAGACTTCTTGTTTATTTTACTTGTTTATGTGCATGATTTCTACTTTTAAACTCAAGTGTGGTTGTGTTTTCTTCATGAATTATGAGTAGTTTTCTTTTATCTTTTTTCATTAAAATGATATGCGGTTAAGTATTGAAAGGAAGTTGTGTTAAGTATTAGTATTTAATATTAACGATTTCAAACCTTGTACTTCATTTACTTCTTGATTTGTCAAATTAAGATGTTAATACCTGTCGTTAAAACATATAAGATCTGAGATGGTATTGTATCAGTCAACAAATTGTGAGAATCACATTTAATTTCATGGTTGAGAATGTAGTTCATGGGGTTGAGTGAAAATGAATAGGGGAAAAAACTTTGAAGGGTGTGGAATTAGAGGACTATAGAGTGACATGCTAAAGCCACCAATTTGATTTATAGTTTTAGGTTTTGAAACAAGGTGTTGGCCCTTAAGTGGAGGCAGAAGAGGGAAATCTAGAGTGAGAGCTAGTATCATCTCTACCTAACCCGTCGTCAAGACTATTCAAACTATAGATTAGCTAATGTTCTTTATAGTAAAGAATATTATTTCTCCTATTTGGCATAACACAATTAGAATACTTCCACAACAAAATTCTTATACTTGTTACTAATTTATAATAACAAAAAACATATTTTATTTATATTGCATTCATCTTGCAAGTATTTAGTTAAGTTAATTAGTTGCTTACTTTATTTTCAATTATAAAAAAATTCAAAAAGAATTGAACTTTCATTCCTATTTTGATATCTAAAGTTTAAGAATATTTTGCTATCTAATTTCTCCTATTTTATAAGTTGCATATTATAGTTTTCTCTATGGGTTTGATATTCAAGGTTTAATCGAAAAGTCTTATATTACTTAATAACAAAACTATACTTGTGTAGTATCCCATATTTAAATATTATAATTGTAATCTTATTTGCTTCAAAGTTAAGAATTCACCTAGCTTATGCTACAGTTTATGTTTTTGGCGTCGTTGCAAAGTACGAATTATTATTAAGGAAATTAAGCATATAATCACATACATCATATTTGACATTTATCTAGAACATCGAGATCAAGTTTTTATCGCTGTTACTGGGGAACATTACAAAGTTTATAAGGAACTTTTTAGAAAGCAAAATTCTATTTTTATAAAGTCTTAATCAAAATTTTTAATTTTTTATAGGAATATTGTAGTGTGTTTTTACATAAAATTCTTGTTTGTGCGTTTTTATTTTATTTTATGTATTTTGTAGTAATGTATGCATAGTTCAGGTTCCACAGGACTTGTGTCTTACGATTCTGAGTTAGAAAAAATTATTAGAAAAATTAAAAAATTAATTAAAAAATATTAAAAAATTAAAAATTACTGAAAAAATAAAAAATTTCAAGAAATGGCAAATCAAAATAATCAAAATATTGAAGAGTTTAGACCTTTAAGAGATTATGAAAACCCTATGGTGGATAAACTTCATTGTAGTACTCAAAAAACCACTGTAGTGGCTAATTCATTTGAATCTAAATTCATTATTATCCAAATGGTATCAAATAAGCAATTTGAGGGAGTACCAATTGAAGATCCAAATTACATCTTGCCAGTTTTCTAGAATTGTGTGCTACATTTAAACATGATGGTGTATCAAATGACGCTATAAGAATTAGACTTTTTCCTTTCACACTGAGGGATAAGGCTAAGGTATGATTACATTTGTTAGCACCTGGATCTATCAGAACTTGGGGTAATTTAGCATAGAAATTAATTGTTAAATATTTTCCACCATAAAAAACTTTGAAGTTTAAAAATGATATTACATCTTTTTGTAAGTTTGAAGGCGAATCTATTTATGAAGTATAGGAGCGATTTAAAGCACTACTGAGACAGTGTCCACACCATGCTATATGATTCCGGTTGAATATAGTTGTGTAAAATTTATAAAGTTGGCTCTGCTTTTCAACGGTGCTAAAAATTTAATGTTGTATTTTATGAATAATAATGTTAAGCACTTAATGTGGGGATTCTACACAAGTATACATCTCGTTATCAAGTAATATATGACTTTCTATTTAAGTCCCAAATATTGATCCCATGAGGAAGTTTTAAATTTTGAGTTGAAAAATTAACTAGGAAATTCACAGAAATAAAATGAAATTACTGTCACTAATTTTGATTGTTTGAGATACAATCAAAACTAAATTATTAACTGGTAGTAAAATTTAAATGCAAAGTTTAAATAAGTAACTACTAAATTATGTTTATGTGATGATGTTTTCGAATATGAAAAAACATCTTTCCCACTACATCGATTTTTTGGTGAAATGAGATGAGTAAAAGGGTTTAAATATGTATTGTGCCAAATAAGAGCAATTTTAATTCTCTACCCTGATTCAGTGTTATAGAAAATCATTAGCTAATCTTAGGTTTAGTCCTTAAATCCGTTGCTAGGTTAAGGGGATATTGGGCCCCACTTCAGAGCTCCCACTTCCCTTCCCCTGAAGGCTATCTCTCACTTTAGTTCTTAAACACAAAGATCAAATTGAGGATTTTAGTCTGTCACCCTAAAAATCTTCAATTCTACACCCAATAATGTATATTTCTCTATTTATTTGCACTTAATTATATAATTTCATGGACTTAAATGTGATTCTAATACTCCTTCATGGACCATACTCCATTTCCCGGATCATATATTTCACAACATATTTTAATAATTCAAT
>NW_018218015.1:15009-22914 GCF_001263595.1 Phalaenopsis equestris | reverse complement strand
CACATCCAAATTATCTCTTAATTTCATCATATCTCAGAGTAGGGAGAAAGATAAAGGGAACTACTCATACTTCATGAGAAAGATACAACAAATCACAATATTCATATATAAAAGGAAGTTCATAAAACAATAATAAACATACAACACTTATCTGAAAGTCTTTCTCAAAGCAAATCCTTTGTAGCCTCTCTTAAGAAATGTAGGAAGAAGAAATCTCTCACTTCTCTCCCTCTCCAACACTTCCTAGAGAAGAATTCACACTTAAACTTACCATAAAAAACTCAAAAATATAATGAAAATAAATGACTAATGGTGTGGAATGACGTGGAAGGATGTAAAGTGGCAATGAGGAGCTCAAAGAGGTGCGAAGCGGGGGCCTTTTCTGATTAATTTTAGCTCTAAATAGAGCCTAGGGTCAGTTCTCCAAAAATTCTTCAAAAAGCATCAAAATTCGATGAATCTTCTAGAAACAGGGTCTGCACCGACAATGGCGCCGTCAGCCCCGTCAGCCCCAGTGGCCATCTAATTAAATTTGTCTTCTCTGTTAAACGGTGCCATCGACGCCCAGTCTGGCACCGTCGATGCTGAACAATTTTTCAAAATCTTCATTTTGACTCCAAATTTCATTCTTTTTGCTTCATTTTTGCTCTAAGTCCTAAAAATTAACAGCCTACAAAAAAACATAAAAAATACCTTCCATTAAAGTACAATATTACCAAAAGTGACTATAAAATATGGGTCTAAATATGCACATTTTTTTGTATCAAAATCTCCCAAACTTAAATGTTATTTGTCCTCAAGTAACTCTTTTACTACATAAAAAATATCACTCATGGCAAAGATTTTAACTTCTAGATTTCTATATTTTAGTCCACTAAATATAATGGTGCAACTTAAGAAAAATGTAAAATAACCCTAGTTAATACTAAAGGTAAAGAATATTTAGTAGTCAAGTCTAAGATTTTTAATTCTCTATTCTTTTCAAGGAAAATTACAAATAAATATTAAAGCCACTACTTAGAATATCCATATGAAAAAGCATTTCATGAAACTTTTCTAGTAAATATGCTAATATTGAAATATAAGTTTAGAAAATGTAGTCAAGGCTCCTTCTTTAAGTTGATTCAAGTGAAGCCAATTTTTAATCAGGCTCTCCTCAAGCTTCTCCTCACATCTTTTTCTTTTCTTTTCTTTTCTTTTCTTTTTCATGATCATTTTCAATCCTTTTTCTTTTCATTTTTCTTTCAGGATCATTTTCAATCCTTTTTTTTATATGTGAGGATTACTATATCTGAATAGCCTTTAATGGTTTTGAACTTCAAGATCCTCTTAATAAAATTAAAAACTTTTCACAATCCTTCACTTTATAAATTTATATTAGCCTTAAAGATTTTCTATAAAGTTTTATTATTTTCTTTTTACATGAATTTCTAAGATTCTTAATATTTAAAAAATATAAATTCATTTACTTAAAATATAAAAATATAGTTATTCTATCATGCCAAATATCTTAATCTTTAAAATTAACCTTTATTATTGAAAATTTTTACATTATTAAAATTAACCTTTATTATTGAAAATTTTTACTTAAGTTTAATATATATTTAGAAACACAAATATAGTTATCTAAAGTTACCCTTTAATACCAAAAATCATGTTAAAATTTAAAATATTTTTAAAGTATAGCTAATTGAGGACAAATAAAATAAGTCTCTTTTCTTTAAAAAGGAATCCCCCCCTAACATACATTTTTAAAAGATTTTGCATGAATAACTAAAAAATAAATGGTGAAAGAGAACAGTTTATACATAAAGAAAAGACATACTTTTTAAAGGTTCTGATTTGAAACTTAACTCTGAAATATTGCAAGTGCTAATATGGAAAAGCTACAAGACTTAAACTATTAAATAAAACATAATACATATAAAAATTTATTGAGAAAGAGTTAACTACAAGTAAATCCAACCAAGTACTAAAAACTAGCAATAGTACTAAAATGGTTCCAAATATTAAAAAAGTCTCTAGTGGGATTGCAACGTTCTCCATCAAGAGCATTGCAGTACTTTGGAGGAGTACGCGTCCATCGAGGATGGATTTCCAAGCACTGATCACCCAATAGGGGAGCCATATATCCTGTTAGATGCAGAGACATATATTGCGCTGGAGACAGAGACAGCACCAGCTTGGGTTATTGCAGACATTGAAATGAGGGAGTTCCCTTGACAACTGTCGATCGTCAACACGACAGAATACTATAAAATGAGTAAAGTGAACAAAAGAGAGTTTGTATTCTATGAAGAAGTTCAAGGAAGATTCATCAATATACTAGAAGGCTTGGGGTTGTACACCAGGGTCTTCTCCAAAAGCAATGAAAGAAGTATTTTTGACTGCATATTTGAACTAAGGGACAGAGGTTGAGTAGGTTTTTTGATGGAAAGAACCTATTCTAAGCCAAAACAATGGATTCTTAGGAAGGGCAGGATCACTATACAATGTGGCTGCTGTTACAACTTCACCAAGGACAGACAAGGGAATCCCTCGGGGATTCTGAGGCACAATGAGGTGGACCCACTACCTCCCATGATAAAATGGATGATCAAGAGAATGATCTGATGGAACATACTTCCACTCGATTTCATTCCTAACAGCTGCATAATCAACATCTACGATGAGGGCGATTGTATTGCTCCGCATATAGATCATCATGATTTTGTGAGGACTTTCTGTATGGTCTCTTTCATTTGCAAAAGCAAAATTCTATTTGAAAAAAAAATTGATATCATTAGAACTAATAAGTTCAGAGGATCCGTGGAGATTCCACTACCAGTGGGTTCAATGCTGGTTCTTAAAGGAAATGGAGCAAACATTGCCAAACTTTGCATTCCAGGAGTATGACACCGTAGGGTGTTCGTGACTTTCCGAAGAATGGATGATGGCAAAATGCCATAGAGATTCTGGCCGAACCCAGAGTTAGAAGAACTATTATCGTACGAGCTATGAGAGGGTTGCACCTTTAAGCACATGCAAAGGGAAGTCTTATCCAAGAGCATGACTTAGTAGGTCAGCTCAATCGGGAGCTCGTCCCCCCAGAGATGGTCACTCAGAGGATACCATTTTGTACTGCATTATGATTATACAAATATGATGATATATATATATTAGATATGCTCAGCTTCTATGTACCCAGCATGAGATATTTCCATATGTACTTTGATGCGATCAACATATTGTACTTTTTGAGGCTTCAACCTGTACTTAATCTGTAACACCTGTTGAATCGGATTAATCAAATGTCTTTTAGAAATTTTTTTCTATTTGCTCAATTGCCCTTTTGTGCAATGAATGAAAGCCATAGAACCATACGTTGGTTTGGGACTACAATGAACAAAGAACAAAACAGTAAAAACATGATAATAAAAAATTCTCTTCTGAAAAACAAACCAAAAAGAAAATTTTAATTTTAAAAAATTGATAATTAAATATTATAAAAATAAGAAGAAAAGAAAATAAATCTGTTAAGTTGTTTCTCTCGATTTCGAGGTCTCTTACTCTTTGGTCGCGCAGCACGACTGTCCTTATGTGCACTAATTCTCTTCACAATCCCCGCGGAATTTCACATTATGTGTAAAATCTCACAAGGTTTAACAAATCTTTCTCACCAATACATATCTTCACATGATACATATTTATAGACTCAACACTAAAAACTTTCTACACTATATTCGTATTATTCTCGGAGCCAATTATGGGACGCCAACTCTCTTCCCGCTATCCCTTTGGGTTGGATATAAGTCATAGTGCTTTCTTCCCTAATGTGACACACATTTTTTTGAGATAGGAGTAAGACTCCCCTGAATAGAACATCACATTCTATTCTCAACCTTCTGAGATTGGTATAAGAACCCCTTGAATGGGACCACAGCATCAAAATCTCTACACATATCTTCGAGATAGGAGTAAGACTCCCCATAATGGAACATCGCATCCTATTCCCAACTTTCTGAGATTTGTATAAGACCCCCTTGAATGGGACCACGACATCCAATTCTCTACACATTTCTTCAAGATAAGAGTAAGACTCCTCTGAATGGACCATCACATCATATTCTCAACCTTCTAAGATTGGTGTAAGACCCCCTTGAATGGGACCACGACATCCAATTCTCTACACATATCTTCGAGATAGAAGTAAGTCTCCCTTGAATGGAACATCGTATCCTATTCTCAACCTTTTGAGATTGGTATAAGACCCCCTTGAATGGGACCATGACATCCAATTCTCTACACATATCTTTAAGATAAGAGTAAAATTCCCCTAAATGTAACATTGCATCCTATTAACCTTCTGAGATTGGTATAAGACCCCCTTGAATGGGACCACGACATTCAATCCTCTACACATATCTTTGAGATAGGATTAAGACTCCCCTAAATGGAACATCACATCCTATTCTCAACCTTCTGAGATTCATATAAGACCCCCTTGAATGGGACTACGACATCCAATTCTCTACACATATCTTTGAGATAGGAGTAAGGCTCCCCTGAATGGAACATCACATCCTATTCTCAACCTTCTGAGATTCATATAAGACCCCCTTGAATGGGACTACGACATCCAATTCTCTACACATATCTTTGAGATAGGAGTAAGATTCCTCTGAATGGAACATCGCATCCTATTCTCAATCTTCTAAGATTGGTGTAAGACCACCTTGAATGGGACCACGACATCTAATTCTCTACACATATCTCCGAGATTGAAGTATGACCCCCTTTAATGAAACATGGCATCCTACTCTCAACTTTCAAGGTTGGTACCAACATTCCAACTTACCTTTTCAGGATTAATACCTAAATTTCAATTGTCATCTCAGGGCCAACACCTAAATACTTATTCCCATCACAAGTAAGCACCTGAAGTTTGGTAACTTGAAGCTCACGCTTCAATCCCTAGCGAAAGTTCCTACTTCTTGATTTCAATCAGATATGTCCTTGTTAATTCCTTAGAAGAAACACTAGCAATCAAATTCTGCACTCTTTTCTAGGCTTGTTGACTTAGGAGTCTATGTTGGTTTTGTTGACCTCGTCAGTCAACGCTAATATGCGCGGTGTGCTTGCCCAACACACCCCACCTATTGGGGGTCATTTGTTGACCTCACATTTGGTTGAGGTTTAGTTTTCACTCTTTAGTTACATAAGGTCTAGCCATAGGACTTTTTTGTTGACTATTCTTAAAAAAATAGAAAGGAACCCTCACCATTAGAAACTCTAAACTCTTTTTTCCTCTACTTGAAGTTTCACATATTGGGTCTAACCTCTATCCCTTAGTAGGTGGGGTCAGTATGGAGGATCTCCAGGAGAGTCCCCGACCTTAGGTTTGACCATAGGTGTTGGTCTAGAGTTAGTTCGCTGACCAAACGAAAATATGTTGAGATTTTCATACCTATTTTATACTATTTTTGATGATATTGCACTTTAAAGAAAGGTATTTTTGATGTTTTATTGTAGGAATGTTGAACTAGGGTCATTGGAGCAAAAAGATGCAAAAAAGGAGCAAATTTGGAGCGAAAAGGACAAAAATGTGAAGATTTAAGCTAGGGCGCCGACGGCGAGTCCAACGACACCGACAACGAGAATTTCCCGAGACTCCAGAATTAATTCACTTAGAAGGCCCGCCGATGGCGCCCTCGAGGCCACCGACGGTGAGCTCGACGGTTATTCCTAACTAGGCATTGGATGAGGATGAATTTTGGAGGGGTACTTAGGCAACTCTTGGGAAAGCTCATCCACAACTTTAAAATAAGATTTTGGCCTAAAATTGGAGTGGTCCTGGAGGTTAGAAAGGTCCTAGAGAGGGAGAGACTCAAAATTAAAGTGTAAAAAAAGTGTAGAGAATCTAAATTGTGAGGAATTCTTTGAGAGAATGTAATAGTGATGGGAAAGTGAGAGGTTTCTTCCTCCTTACCGCTTCAAAGAGGAATTCTGTGTGTTATAAAGAAGTAAGAGATTTAAAGAAACTTTGAGGAGTTTTCTTGGGGAGAAATTAAAGATAAGTTTATTTATTGTTTGTAGTTAGTATGACTTTAATTTTATATATGAATTCCGAGTTTTGTTGTATTTTTCCCATGAGATCTGAGTAGTTTTATCTGTCTTTCTCCTTGTCTTGAGATTTGTGAAATGGTAATTTGAATGGGTGAAGCCATGAAAATGATAAAGAAATTATGATGATCTTTTCACTTCGATCTTAATTTACTTTCAATCTCGCCAGATCTTAATTTACTTTCAATCTGGCCAATTGATTTGTTAAAATATGTTGAGTTTTACAACTAAAGTGAAGATTACATCCAAGATTGAGGGAGGTCAAAGCCCTTGGAAGTTGGGTGCAAATAAAAAGAGAAATAAAATTATCGGGCGTTGAATTGGAGATTTTAGAGTGACAGACTAAAATCCCTAATGAGGTCCTATCGTTTGGGTGCTGAAGTGTAGATGTTAGCCCTAAGGTGAGGGAAACGTGTGAGCTCCAAAGTGAGTGTCGGTATCCTCCCAGCCTAGCCGCAAATTCAGTAAACAAGCGTAAGATTAGTCAATGTTCTTTATTCCTAGACTAAAGGGTAAAGAATAGGTATGCTCCTATTTGGCACAATACAATTAAATTGATTCACTTTATCCATTCACTATAATTTCTTGACAATGAGAAGGATGTTTTCTTATATATTGAATATCACCTTAGATCCTTCATTAGTATAATTAGTTATTTCATAATTATTAAAATTACATATTTATTTCAATTGCCTATTAGTGACAGATAAGCAAATTGAATTCAATTGTTGCGATTGAGTATTGCTTTTTTTATAATCTTAGTTCGTAGCTTCTAATATTACTCTTTGTGGGATCGATATCTAGGACTCCGTTAGAGCATTATATTACTTGAGCGATACGTATACTTGCGTTGATAAGTGTGACTCTACAATTATTGAATATTTTGTACATCCATCTTTATCGAATCTATAACTGTTATTAAGTTTTGGTACAGTTGCTGAGGAATTAATTCTTTTAGTAGCAGAATTACTTATATTTTTAAGCATATATAAAGTCTCTGTCAAGTTTTTGGCGTCGTTGCCGGGGAGTAAACAAGAATCACAAGTAGAGTAACGGACAAATTAGGATTATTAGAAAATTTTTACTTGAATTGTAACTTATTTTCATATTTTACTTAACTGATTTACTGTGTATTAATTTCAAATTGTATGTGTAAATTTGGACCTAAAAATCTTATACCCTACGATTCAGAGTTAGAACGCACTGTTAGAAAAATTAGAAGATTGAGAAGAGAACCTAGAAATTCTGATACAATGGAAAGCAACATGAACAATCAAGAAATAGAGAATGAACACCAACCTAGACCCCTACGTGATTATGCAAATCCTACAGCAGATGAAATTCACATATCTATCCAAAATTCTGATGTAGCTGCTAATTCATTTTAGCTTAAACCTGTTATTATCCAAATGGTACAAAACAATCAATTCGGAGGTACACCAAATGAAGATCCTAATTTACGCCTCGCTAGTTTTTAGAACTGTGTGCTACTTTTGAATATGACAGAGTTTCAAACGATGACGTTAGACTTAGACTTTTTCCTTTTTCACTGAGGGATAAGGCTAAGATGTTGTTAAATTTGTTAGCATCAGGATCTATTACAACTTGGGGAGAAATTTCATGGAAATTTCTATCCAAATATTTCCCTCGATCCAAAACTGCTAAACTTAGAAATGACATAACATCGTTCTGTCAAATTGATGGAGAGTCAATATACGAAGCTTGGGAGAGATTTAAAGATCTTCTTAGGAAATGCCCTCATCAGTCGTTACCAGATTGATTGATAATTCAAACTTTTTATAA
>NW_018218015.1:13417-14943 GCF_001263595.1 Phalaenopsis equestris | reverse complement strand
CTGGTGGTTCGTTAATGTCAAAACCTTTTGATGAGGCTTATTCATTAATAGAAGAGATGGCTACCAACAATTTTCAATGGCCCTCTGAAAGGGTAAATCCTAAAAGAGTAGCTAGTATCCATGATTCTGATGCAATATCTTTGTTAGCTTCGCGGAATGTTGTAATATCAAAGAATTATGGGATGAATTATTCTCCAACACCTCCTATGATGGAAGTAAATTCATTTTGGCAATTTGTGGAAGTTCAACCTTCATATGAGACTTTAAATGCTATTAATAGACCCAATAACCCTTATTCGAACTATTATAACCTAGGTTGGAAGAATCATCCAAATTTAAATTGGAATAACAATTCTTCTACAAATCAACAATGGGCAAACAACCCAGTGAACCCATTAGGAAATTCATCCAACCAAGGAAATGTTAACTATAGACCTTCGCACCCTCCAGGATTTAATAATAATACTCAAATTAAGGAAAAGAATTTGTCTATGAAAGAGCTGATATTAAACATGGGTCAATAATTGCAGAATCAAGGAAATTAATAGAATCAAGGAAATTTGCAGAATCAAGGAAATTAATTACAAATTTAAGGAAATTAATTACAAAATCAAGGAACTGCTATTAAGAATATTGAAAATCAGTTAGGGCATATCGCTACTGCGCTTAGTAGCCAAGCATTAGGAACTTTTCCTAGTGCTGTGGAACCAAATCCTAAAGATCAAGGAAAAGAACAGATAAAGGCGATACAATTACAAAGTGGAAAAGAATTGGAGCTAAGAGTAACAAAAAGAAACAAAAACTAAAAAAGAGAAAGTGGATACCTAAAAAGAAAAGGATCATGAATACCAAGATTTATAATATCCACTTACGCCAATGAAAATTAATATAGAGAAACCTCCACCACCGTTTCCATAAAGATTGAAGCAACATAAACAAAATAAGCAACTTTCTAACTTTTTAGAAATTCATAAGAAGTTAACGGTAAATATTCCCTTCTTAGAAGCTTTAGAGAAAATGCCCAATTATATGAAATTTATGAAAGATATTCTGAACAAGAAAAGGAAGTTCACGGATAACGAAACTGTTGCACTTAGCAAAGAGTGTAGTGCAATTATTCAGAAAAAGCTTCCAAAAAATTAAAAGATCCTGGCACCTTTTTGGTTCCAACAGTTTCTTACACTTTAGGTGATTTGAAAAATTTTATGGAAGAGCTTTTTGTGATTTGGAAGCCAACATTAATCTTATGCCTCTATCAATTTTCAAAAGATTAGGATTAGGAGAAGCCTCACCTACTTCTGTAACTCTTCAATTAGCAGATCTTTCAGTTAAATATCCTAAGGGACTTTTAGAAGATGTGTTAGTAAAAGTTGATAAATTTATCTTTCCTATGGATTTCATTGTTTTAGATATGGAGGAAGATAAAGAAATACATATCATTTTAGGGAGACCATTTTTAGCCACTGAAAAAGCTATGATAGATGTTCAAAAAAGAGAATTAACTATGAGAGTAAATGATCAAGAAG
>NW_018218015.1:11377-13394 GCF_001263595.1 Phalaenopsis equestris | reverse complement strand
TCTATGAAATACCCCCTATGAAATACCCCGCTGTTGAAAGAGATAATGAGTGTTTTCACATGGAAATTAGTGAACATCTATTGAAGGAACATTATAAAGAATATTTTGAAAAGAAAGAGCAATTTGAAGATAGTGATGAAATTACTTTGGACAAATTAGAAAATGAAGAATTAGATTATGTTCAGGAAAGATTTGAGATTCTGGATATTATAGAAAATGCTGATAAGAATCTATTTCCGCAATTATAAAACCACCTGAACTTGAGTTGAAAATATTTCCTAGCCATTTGAAGTATGTGTTTCTGGGAGACTCATCTACATTACCTGTGATTATATCTTTAGAATTAAATGATTTGCAAGAGCAAAGACTGTTAGATACATTGAAAAGATATAAGAAAGCTTTTGGTTGGACTTTAGCTGATATTAAGGGAATCAATCCTTTGATCTGTAAGCACAGAATTATATTATATGAATAATATAAACCAAGAGTTGATCCACAAAGGAGATTAAATGCAATGATGAAAGACGTAGTTAAGAAGGAAATTTTGAAATGATTAGACACTGGAATTATATATCATATTTCAGATAGTGCATGGGTAAGTCTAATTCATTGTTTTCCTAAGAAAGGAGGAGTGACTGTTGAGACAAAAGAAAATAATAAATTAATACCTATCAGATAAGTTGCTGGGTGGTGTATTTGCATTGATTATAGAAAATTAAACACTGCCACAAAGAAAGATCACTTCCCTTTACCCTTTTTAGACCAAATAGTAGATAGACTTGTTGGGCACAAATATTTTTTTTTTTAGATGGATATACCGGTTACCATCAAATTCCTATTATTCCTGAAGATTAAGAAAAGACAACATTTATTAGTCCTTTTGGAACTTTTGCTTTTTGAAAAAGTTTTGGAGTTATGCGAAAGAACTAATTTAGTTCAAAATTGGGAGAAATGTCAATTTATGGTTGCAGAAGGAATTCTATTAGGGCATAAAATTTAGGAAGATGGTATGGAAGCAGACCCTACAAAAATTCAAGTTATATCTAAACTAACACCTCTTACTAATGTAAGAGAGGTTAGGAGTTTTCTTGGACATGTTGGATTTTATAGGTGTTTTATTAAAGATTTTTCTAAAATTACTAAACCTCTATGCCAACTTTTAGAAAAGACACAAAATTTGAATTTACTAAAAGCTGTTTAATTTCCTTTGAGTTATTAAAGGAAAAATTAATCACAGCCCCTATTATAGTTTCACCTAACTGGTAGAAACCATTTGAACTGATGTGTGATGCTAGTGATAATGATATTGGAGCTATTCTTGGACAAAGGTATGAAAAGATTTTTAGGGTTATATACTACGCTAGTAAAACTCTTAATGATGCACAAATTAACTATATTGTTACTGAAAAAGAGTTACTGTCCATTGTGCATGCTTTGGAAAAATTTAGATCTTATTTAATTGTAGCTAAATGTGTTGTGCACACTGATCACTCTGCTATTAAATATTTGATGCAAAAGAAGGATGTCAAACCAATGTTAATTAGATGGTTAGATACTTTTGATGCAAGAATTTGATCTTGTGGTTACTGATAGAAAGAGAATTAATAATCAAATTACCGATCATTTGTCAATGTTAGAAAACCATGAATTATCAAACCATGAATTATCTGACACTATAATGAAATTACATACAGTTTTCCTGATGAACAACTTTATAATATTAATGAGTGGAAAATATCATGGTATGTTGATATTACTAACTATATTGTAAGTGATATTTTGCCACCTATGGTGACACAACAACAACAAAGGAAATTCATTCATGATGCGAAAGCATATTTTTGGGATGAGCCTTATTTATATAAATAATGTAAGGATCTTATTATGAGAAGATGTGTACCTTATGAAGAAGCTGGGCTAATCATTCAAAAATATCATGATTCTGAAGGACACTTTGGGATTGATAAAACTGCTTATAAAATTTTACAAGCTGGATTTTATTGGCTTACTATTGGCT
>NW_018218015.1:0-11343 GCF_001263595.1 Phalaenopsis equestris | reverse complement strand
ATAAAAACTTGTGATCGATGTCAACGAGTAGGCAATATATCTAAATATATCTAGAAGAAATGAAAATTCATGTTAGAAGTTGAGATCTTTGATGTTTGGGGATTAGATTTCATGGGACCATTTATTCCTTCATTTGGGAACTTATATATATTAATTGCAGTAGACTACGTTTCTAAGTAGATTGAAGCATAAGCTTTACCTCGTTGGGATGCTAAAAGTGTTTCAGGGTTTTTATTGAAAAATATTTTCACTAGATACGGAATGCCTAAAATGATTATCACTGACGGAGGATCTCATTTTAGAAAAAAATACATTCAGAGATTGGCAAAAAAATTTAATATTATTCATAAAATCTCTATTGCCTATAATCCACAAACCAGTGGGTTAGCTGAAGTTTCTACTAATACTTGAAAAGACTGTAAACCCTAGTAGAATAGATTTGTCCACTAGACTGGATACTGCATTATGGGCTTACAGGACTGGTTATAAAACTCCAATTAGAATGACTCCTTACAGACTAATTTTTGGAAAGACTTGTCACTTACCAGTAGAATTGGAGCATAAAGCATATTGGGCGATTAAAGAATTCAATTATAATTTGAAAGGTGCTGGTAAGAAGAGATTATTACAATTAAATGAATAGGAAAAATTGAGAAATGAATCTTATGGCATGATCGGAAGATTATCCAGAAGAACTTTGAACCAGGACAAGAAGTTTTGCTTTACAATACTAGGCTGAATTTATTTCCTGGAAAATTGAAATCTCCTTGGTTAGCACCTTTTACTGTGACTCAAGTTTATACTTACGGAGCTGTTGAAATTGAAGATCAGAAGACTGGAAATAGATTTAAAGTAAATGGACACAGATTAAAACCATATTTCAAGGGTAAAAGACCAAATTTTAAAGAGGTTTTAATGATCAGTCAACCTGAATAACACCTGAATAGGTCGGGGTGAAGACGTTAAATCAAGCGCTTTATGGGAGGCTACCCATAGTTATCTTTACTTTTATTGTGATTATAGTAGTTTTTATTTGAAATTATCGATAGTTTGTGGTAGTATTGAGCTCTACTACTCTTATTTACCCTTGAATCATCATAAAAATTAGATTTATAGAGAAAAATTGGAACGCATTCAATTGTGATTTCTGGAGTTTGAATGGCAGTTTTTGGCGGTTTTTGGGCGGGAGTTACCCTTTTAAACTCCCAAATTCGATTCTTAAGTTCATATTTCCCCAAAAAATGAAGAACTATGGGTTGCCATTTTATTATTTTTAAAAATATATTAACTACGGTAAGGAGTGAAACAAGTGGAGGTATAGGACTTCCTGGCCTTATTTATGCACTTTGCCCAACTTTTTGGAGTGAAACTTGTAGGTGAAGAACAGGTTCACCCTATTAAACGCATTAGTAAAGCCAATTTAAAAAATTATGTATCCCATGAGAAATGGAGAACTGGAGGAGTCAAGAACTTTCTACTAGTAGAGATGTCCCCTCTATAAGTTATGACCTTCCACCTTCTAGCTCCCCTACTCTGACTGATTTGATTAATGAGTTGACCTTGCAGCGGAAGAGTATAGAATTAATAAATGAAAGGATTGGAGGTTTAGAAAATCGACATGATTATGATGTGAGTAACTTCAGAGGCATTCAAATTTTGAGGTAGCTTTTTACGAAGCTCAGGCTCGATGCTACAGAGGTGAGCCTGATGTTATCATCCCTGAGTGCCCCCGATATACTCAGTCGATATACTCAGTATCAGCCTAGAGCCTAGTCCACCTGCTGATCAAGGAGACGAAGATATAGTTTGGGACTTTGACATTTGATAGTAGTTGATGTTACTTGTACTTTTATTTTTCTGATCATTTGTAATAGAAATGGATGTTTGTTGTATTTGAACTTTCATTTTTATTGTTATGTTGTACTTGTTATTGTTTGAACTTTCATTTTTATTGTTATGTTGTACTTGGATAATTTTTAATTTCTGTTATAAAGTTAGTGTGGTAGTTAAATTTGTATGTGTAGGATAGTAGATGTTGAGTAGTATTTTGTTAATTGTAATGTAATGTGATTTTTATTTCGCATTTTAATTGTAATTATTTTGTTTAGTATTGTGGTTGTGTTAGGAAATATTGTGTTTGTTTAATGTTTTAGTTTTGTACTTATTTTAAAATTTCATTGCCCAGCAATTTCTCTAATGATTTATATGTGTAGAAAGCTCCTAATGTTACAGACCATGTGAAGTAGAAATTGTGAGAAGGACTACAAAAATTTAAGAATGATGAAAATGCCTAAAATACTGAGGTATGATTTATATTTAGAGTTTTTCTTTCCACCTGTATCATTTTATATTGTAAAATTTAAGTTTGGGGGAGGGAAGAAAAAGGTTAACTATTAGATGTCCTATATTTAATTATTTTCAAAAATTATTTATATGATTTTATGTAGTGAATTTAATTCAGGTAACTTAATTTTGTAGCTATTTAAATATTATGATAGATTTAAGGAAATATTTTTGTAATGAAAATTAATTTTGTAACTTAAGATATTTAGTATAAAAGAATAAGACTATAGTTAATAATTTAAAGTAAAGGAAATTATATTTTAAAGTATTAAGAATCTGAAATTTTATTTGACAAGAAAAGATTGGGGCTCAATGATATGAAAGCTATGAATATTTATAAGGTAAGAGAATGCTTTCAGTTTCAAATTTAGGGAAGAAAGGTGATGTTCAAAATCATTAAAAGCTATCCAGATATAGTAATCCTCACTTGAAAAAGAAAAAGAAAGGATTGACAACAATCCCTGAAAAGAAAAGCAAACAAAAATATAGGATTAAAAGCAATCCAAATAAAAAAAAAAGAAAAAAAATAAATAAGTTAGGAGAAGCTGGAGGAGATGCCTAATTAAAAATTTGCTTCACTTGGACCTACCTAAAGGGAAAACCTAAATACATTCCTGAACGTATATTTATGGAATAACATCTTTTAATTGTAGTGTTCTCATGAAGTTCCTATCATTTGAGTATATGAAATTCCTATCATTTGAAAATTCTAAGTGACTTAATATTGCAACATATAGTCATTCTTGAAATGAATAGGAGACTAGAACTCTTAAACTTGATGACTAGATAAATCTTGTAGCTATAGAGTTAATTTAATTACTTGAATTTTTTCTGAGAATCTCACTATGTTATTTATCTAAATCAAACTTATAGTATTTATGAATTAGAACCTTACTACAATAGACCATAACTTTTATGTAGAACTAAGATTACTTGAGGACAAGTAATAGTTAAGTTTGGGGGATTTTGACCAAAGGAAAATATGTTGAGATTTTCATACCTATTTTATATTATTTTGATGATATTAAACTTTAAAGATATGTATTTTTGATGGTTTATTGCAGAAATGTTGAATTAGGGTCATTTGAATTAGGTTCATTGGAGCAAAAAGATGCAAAAAGGAGAGAATTTGGAGTGAAAAGGACCAAAATGTGAAGATTTGAATTAGGGCACCAACGACGAGCCCAACGGCGCCGACGGTGAGAAATTCTCAAGACTCCAGATTTAATGATTTACAAAGCCCGCCGATGGCGCCCCCGAGGCCGCCGACGGCGAGATGGGCGGGGTCTAACTAGGCATTGGATGAGGATGGATTTTGGAGGGGTGCTTAGGCAACTCTTGGGAAAGCTCATCAACAACTTTAAAAGAAGATTTTGGCCAAAAATTGGAGAGGTCTTAGAGTTTAGAAAGGTCCTGGAGATGGAGAGACTCAAAATTAAAGTGTAAAAAAAGTGTAGAGCGTCTAAATTGTGAGGAATTCTTCGAGAGATTGTAAGAGTGGAGGGAAAGTGAGAGATTTCTTCCTCCTTGCCACTTTGAAGAGGAATTCTGTGTGATGTAAAGAAAGGAAGAGATTCAGAGGAACTTCGATGAGTTTTCTTGGGGAGAAATTAGAGATAAATTTATCTATTGTTTGTAGATAGTATGACTTTGATTTTATATATGAATTTCGAGTTTTATTGTGTTTTCCCCATGAGATCTGAGTAGTTTTCTATGTTTTTCTTTTCTTCTTTGTCTTTCTCCTTGTCTTGAGATTTGTGAAATGATGATTTGAATTGGTGGAGTCATGAAAATATTTAAGAAATTGTGATGATCTTTTCACTTTGATCTTAATTTACTTTCAATCTGACCAATTGATTTGTTAAAATATGTTTTGTTTTACAACTAAAGTGAAAAATACATCCAAGTTTCAGGGAGGTCAAAGCCCTTGGAATTTGGGTGCAAATAAATAGGGAAATAAAATTATCGGGTGTAGAATTGGAGATTTTAGAGTGACAAACTAAAATCCCCAGTTTGGTCTTATTGTTTGAGTGCTGAAGTGTAGATGTTAGCCCTCAGGTGAGGGGAATGTGGGAGCTCCAAATTGAGGGCCAGCATCCTCCCGACTTAGTCGTAGATTCAGTAAACAAGCGTAGGATTAGTCAATGTTCTTTATGCCTGGACCAAAGGGTAAAGAATATGTATGCTCCTATTTAGCACAATACAATTTAAACTGATTCATTTTATCCATTCACTATAATTTCTAGACATGGAGAAGGATAATTTCTCTTATACTGAATATCACATTAAGAACCTCATTAGTATAATAAGTTATTTAAGAGTTATTAAAATTACATGTTTATTTCAATTGCCTATTAGTGACAGATAAGCAAATTAAATTCCATTGTTGCGATTGAGTATTGGTTTTTCTAAAATCTTAGTTCGTAACTTCTAATATTACTCCTTGTGGGATCGATATCTAGGACTCCATTAGAGCCCTATATTTCTTGAGCGATAAGCATACTTGCGTTGGTAAGTGTGACTTTACAATTATTGAATATTTTATACATCCATCTTTATAGAATCTATAACAGTTATTAAGTTTTGGTACAGTTGTTGAGGAATTAAACCTTTAAGCAGTAGTGTTAATTACTTATATTTTTAAGCATATATAAAATCACTGTCATTTGCTCCCTTACACTTATTTTCACCCACAATCACTCACAAACCTGAACCCAAATTGTTGATTTTGATCCCTTGATCTTTTGGGAGACTCATGTAGATGGTCCCTTAAACCCATTGACCCTAGGCTAGGGTTAAGCTAATACCAGTACACAGAGGACCCAAATAACAATTTCATTGGGCCATGGCTCAATAAGGTGGTTGGCACCCCAATTCTACCAAAATGTCCAACGTGGTTTATTGCCCCAAAATCCACCCAAATTTCTTAAATGCCCTTGAAATCCTAAATTTGGTCAAAATTCTCAAATTCATCCAAAATACCCAATTTTTTTCAAAAATAATTTCAAACCATTTGAAACTATCCAAATTGCTCAAGATCACCCAAAAATTCCTAAATTAATAAAATAACGCCAAATTTGCCAAAATTACAAAAATACCCCTGACACCCCAAACTTTCCCAAAACCTCCAAAATTACTCCAAATGTCTTCAAAACCCATTTGGACCCTTCAATTGAACCCAATTTGGCTAATTTGACCATTTTAACCAAAACCCCCAAATGGCCTTTAAAGGCCCAATTTCCCCAAATTCACCTCAAATGTCCATCAATTTGACCCTAATTACCCTCAATTTCAATTCTAAATTCAAATTCACCTTTTACATGATCAATATAAACCAAATATAAGCCTAATTGTCCCATGATTTGAGCTCG
Source organism: Phalaenopsis equestris (assembly GCF_001263595.1). Classification (NCBI taxonomy): domain Eukaryota; kingdom Viridiplantae; phylum Streptophyta; class Magnoliopsida; order Asparagales; family Orchidaceae; genus Phalaenopsis; species Phalaenopsis equestris. Next base: position 5,629 of record NW_018218015.1, on the reverse strand, counting down.
GTTTTGATCTAAGTCAAACACCCAATTTTAATCCTATGACCTAATCCTTCCTAATTGACCCCATAGCTTACTTGATTTACCCTAATTTGAATCCTAAACTCTTCATAACAGTCATAAACATCAGATTTGACACTCAATTGCTCCTATTAAAGCCTTATTTGTACTCAATTTTGATCTAAGTCCAAAATTCCTCAAATTTGCCCCAAATTGGCTGTCCCCATATTCGACCAAATTGAATACCCTAACCCCAAAATGGACTCCCAATTTATGTTGAGAACTCCTCATGACATTCTTATGGATCATTTCCAACAATCAATTGGACTTAGCCCAACCTTAGCCCAACCTAGACCGAAGTCTAGTCTATCATGTCAAAATTGACCAAAATCCCAAACGCCTTCAAATTGAGCTTCCAATTGAACTCAAAATCAGTTCAATCCTTCACCAAAAATATTTGTAACAATCATCTACACAATGTTGATCAATCAATTGGGCTCAAAGTCATTATAGCCTAACCCAAACCCAACTTTTGGCCATTTGGACCCAATTTGGACCCATGCACCAAAATTGACCTAGCCATGTCAAATTGATCAAGGAAAGACTTCTACAACCAACTTTTGGATCCTAGTGACCAAGTTAGACTTACTTAACCCACCCTAGATGAGCCATTGACCAATGGTCCCCTAAATCAAGGGATTTGTTTCCTAAATTGCTTAAGCTAAAGATATCTTTGCCAAAAACCTATCACCAAGCCAAATTATTTATTGTGACAGATTCCTCTGAGGTTCCCGAGCAACCTAAGCACCTCCCTTACCATGGCCAACCACCCTAGTCACCAGAGGAGCCAAAATTGAGAGTCCCATGCATAAGTTCAAGCCCAATTTCACCCATCCAATGTGTCTAGCTTTGATTGGTCTTTAGCATCTTCAAGCCCTCCACCTAAGCTCCACATTGCACCCAAATGAATGTCATGACAACCACCCTAAGTTGTTTTACTTAAACCCCTCTTCCTTGGATAAAAGGGGACCAGAAAAATTTTCTTGAGGGAACCCTGTTTAAATTGTTTCTAGGGCACCTCTAAGCCTACACAACCCCATTGAAACCATTCTCTTGCCATCTTCCCCATCACTTGAGCTCAATTTTTAGCTTAAAATCAGAGCAAAATTTGATTTTCCTAAAAATTCCCCGAAACCTTAAATTGATTTGCTCTTGAGCTTCATTTGTGTAAGAGAGGAAGATCCTATCAAAATCCCCTTCTGTCGAGCCCTCTAACCTATCCTTGGACCAAGGCCGCTCCACCTTTTGATCAAACTCATACTTGGAGCCTTCACCAGAGGAAATAAACACATCCATAAGGTTTGTCAGACTCCACTGAAGCTTCCACAAGCACCGAATCAAGGCCTGACATCTTGGGCAAAGGTAAAAACCTCTTGGGCAAAGGTATAGCTCATTAACCCTAATTTTGGGCTCAGTTTGGACCTTTGTGAAGAAAACGTGCAATTTATAGCAATGTAGCCGTATAGATGTACTCCTATTGAGTAGATGAAGGTGTAGGAGCAAACCCAAAGCAATTTGGTTGAGTCTAGGCCAAGATCTTTGGGTTTAAAGTTGGATGGTCCATAGGTTTTGGCCATCGGGGACGATGACGGAGAGTCGTCGGATCAAGCGTGTATCGGGTGAACGGACGAGATTGAGCTGGATGGAGACTTTGTGTGTGAACAGCAAGACAAGTGGATGTCAAGTCGGATGGCAGCGCCAAACCAAAAAATGACACGTGGCGCTTTGAAGAAGATGAGGATGACGCAGTGCGTGTTTGGGATGAATAGAAAAATAAAGCTTTTTCTTAATGAAATAAATAACAAAACTTTAAAAATTCATAACTTTTCATAAAAAAATCTTAAAAATAAAAAAATACCCTCTTGCTCAGTGAACAAAGGAGAATAATGTGGACTAAAAATAAAGATTATTTTCTTACTCTCTGATTTTTAATTAATTAAATACCCTCTGTGGTATTTTAATTCTCCATGGCTTAAAATTTTGAGGGTTTGTTTCTCATGACAGAGGCCATGTCTTCTGATTTTTCCAAAGTCTGAGGGCATCTCTATACTTCTAACCTTAATTTTTAAGTTAAGATGACTATTTTAGCTTACTTTAATTATATAAATCAAAATATTACTTAAAAAATTATGAGAACAATTTTAGTAGGTTTCCTGTGGTCAGAGAAGTCCAAAAAAAAAATTGTGATTCTTTGAATCATCTTGTGAATCTCTATACTTAAATAAATGCAATACCTTATATTAATTTATGTAAATTATACACTTATCAAAAATTGACAAAATCACTTCTCCACTGTCCATAAAATCATGTTTATTCACTATAAAAATATCAAAATTATTTGACTTAGTCTAAGCAATAAAATGGATTTTTAAGGAAGCCTTGCCTTTTTTGTATAAAAACAATTATGTTAAATTAAATATGATTAGAAAAATTATGAAAATTATTTTTTTGAGTTCCTTGTGATCAGGGGCATCATATAAAAATAAAACTCATCTTTATGAAAATATTTGATTTTTTAAAATATTGAAAATATTTCATTTTTAAAATGTATTTTGAATTAAAAATAATTTTAAAATAATCAAAATTTTCAAAAATACAAAAAATGGTTAAAAATGAGTGGGAATGTCCCTTAATCACTTAGAATTCATTATGACATTTTTCCTAATTTTTTGAAGTTAAAAGTAAATTTTAAAAGCTTAAAAAAATAAATTTTTCATGTTCTCCCACTAGAATAATTATAATAAATAGATTAAAAATCACAAAATATAAGATTTGATTCTCTGTGTTTTTAGAACTCAGAGAAGTATATCAAAATTACAAATATGATTTTTATAATTAAAATATTATTTTCTATTCAATTTAATAAATAATAATAATATGAATTTGATTCAAAAAAATCTTGAAGTCTTGTCTAAATGTTTCTCTGATCATAAAAAACCTCTAAGAATTTTTCCATAAAAATAAACTTTATTATGGATAATTAAATAAATTAACTTTTGAAAATCCTATCATCTAAATTTAAATAATTTTCTAAATTAAATGTTTGAAATCTTACTTTTGGATTTCAATAATTATCTAAATTAAATTAAATTTTGAGAGGTCCATAACATTTTAATTACCTCATGGATATGACACACTAAACCCTCAAAATCATTTGAGTTATGTTTGAAGGGTTATGATGCATGAGGTGAAGTGCCCCAAGGGCAAAGTGGTAAATTCAGACTTTGGTGCCTTAATCAAAATTTAGGATTAACTAAGGAAAAATGAGTAATTTTGATCTTAACAAATATGATTGGATGATTGAAATATAATGGGGTTAAAAGGTAGAAACTCTCTCACCACCCTTGCACAACATCAAAAAAACCATAACCCTCTTAATTTTCATGAATCAGAAGTTAACTTAGATCAAATGATTCTTAAGTAGTGGGCTTAAGTTAGAAAGATGATAGTTTACTTTTCTTAAGCCCAAAATTGAGGGTGGTTTGACTATTTGATATGGACATATGTTACTGAAATCAAAATCTTGCTAATCACCATTTCACCTATCATGATTGTTAAAGTCAGATGATAGTTTACTTTTCTTAAGCCCAAAATTGAGGGTGGTTTGACTATTTGATATGGACATATGTTACTGATGATTATTAAAGGCTTATTAGTGACCTAGACTCAATGTCTAAACTCAATTAATCAGATTTAGAAGATAATATGATTGATGGTTAATATCTATAAACACTATAAGCCTGACTTTAATCACAGGCACCACAGTCTTAAATAACCTAGAATTGCCTTAAGAGCACCCACGCACATAACTTTTAAATGAAACATCAATTGATTATTTGAGTATCTTATCCTTGGAATAATTAAATTGTCATGTTTCCCTGAGTAATGGGGTAGTCACACTTTAACCTCAAATGATTAATTGAAAAATATGATAAGTTCAAAATGAACTGAAAATAATTCAAGAGAGCCTCAAAGTAATTTAGGTCTATTCCCTCAACACTTTGAAATCTTCTGGATATTTTGAAAAACAAATCGAACTTGTCATATTTTATTGTAAAATCATTCACTAGGGTCTTCTAAGATTCAATAAAATCATAACCTGGGGTTTGATAATTAAACCTTCATCTACTCTTGCAATTTGGAATCCTTGCAACATTATATACATGCGTTGCAAGTACTGACCTTTTAGGTGGTGGAATGAGAAGACTCACCAGGTACACTTTTACAATTTGTAGTACCTGCTTTTCTTGTACTTTCCACACAATATTTTTATACTTACAAAACTTGCATGTTAAATAATGATGACACCCTGCAAGAAAACCAAAACTGCTAGGATAACTGTAAAACCAAAACCAAAACTAAAATTAAATTAAGATAAAATTTGCCGCCACAACATTTAAAATATAAGACAACTCAAAATTTAATCAGAAACATCATAACAAAATAACAGTTGCAACTAAATTAAGACGTCTCTATCGGATGATCGGGAAACCTTGGAGGAAGTAACCTAAAGTTGCTAAGGAGGCTTCCTACGGTCTAAATGAAAGTATGGAACTCATTAAGTTGAGTTTAGTAAGTTCATTTGGATTAAGTCAATTTGATAGAAAATAGTGGTACCGGAACAAGGGAACCGTAGGATCCTAATTGTTGTCGCTCTAATCAACTTTAACATGCCCCATAATATTTAAAGAACCATAACCATAGCGACATTTGATTTGACATTATAACCTGACACACTAGAAAAACTAAACTCATTATGGTAAAGGCGTTTGGAGCTAGTATTGTGGGCAGCATGAACATCTTCAATAGAAAGAGGATATACAACAACATATCTTTCTTTAGAATTAAATAACAAGCCATAGGATTTCGAGTTTGTTTGCTTATACAACATAAATCCTCAACTTATCTTTAGGCCTTTGTATAACTCTATTGTACAATATAAGCCCTAACTCCTCTTAAGATTCTGAGGTAGTCGTTAGTCACGACCTAAACCCTAACATCTGTTAGGCTATTTGTGTGATCGTTTGACATAAATGTAAGTCCTAGGTAAGCCCTAATTAATAAAATTGGTATGATGAAACATTTAAATATTTCTCGTCTAAATTGAAGCCAAACCATATGATAGCTTAGGAAGTCATCGATGTTCTCCTCCGGATCCATGAGATCTCCTAGTCTCTCTTCCTTTGGATTTAACAAGAAATTTTTCAAATTTGAGCCATTCCCTTTTCACACCTCTTTGTCCTATTTTGTTGAAAAGTCTTATTCTTTTGACCTCTTTGAAGATAATATTTTTTGATTTTTATTGAGAGTTTCCTAAGGTGACTTCGGTTATCTAAGATGTAATTAACTATAAGGGCTTGCCCTTATAGGAAGCTTATCCAAACTCAACTTAATATAAAACCTATTTAATTCTTCATATTAGATAGGGGAACTTGTCAGAAAATAAAATGGTTTTCAAAGACTAAATGGATTTCATATATTTCTTATTTTATTTGTTCGAGCCTCATCCCCGAGTCTTGTGTTTATTCTTTGGGATAAAAACAGAGTTTGAGGTATAGTACTCTTTCATTTAAAT
>NW_018218014.1:0-1164 GCF_001263595.1 Phalaenopsis equestris | reverse complement strand
TTCCCCTTCGTCGGTGGGATCTAAGTCGATGGCGACCGGTGCATCGTGACGCTTGAGAGTTGGCTCTTCGTTATCAGCGCTGTCGTAAGAAATATCGTTGATGTCTTCTTTAGACTTGACAACAAGTTCATCGGACTCAAGTACGATTTGAGAGTCATTTTGAAGATTGAGATCGCAACCAGCTTGGTTATAATCAGTTACTCTTTTACCAGAAATTGTCAAAACGTAGCCAAAATCACAACCATTATATTCATAAGACCCCGGAGGGACAAGAAAATAATCATACAAAGTCAAGGGTTCGAGAACTTTCTTCCCCGAATCCGAGACAACCAATCTAGTAGAGGCAACCCCTATCCTACCCCCCGTGCTATTAATCTTGACAGTAACGCTCTTCTTTCTCTTGTTCTTTGTCTTGGATGATGATGAAATCTTCATCTCGGGCTCGGTATGCTGCGGACTCGGAATGGAGGCTTGTTTTGATGCAGACTGTATTTTGTTTAGTATTTTCTTGGAAGATCTGCTCCAGACCTCATTCCATTCTTCTTCGGTGTTCGTAGAAGATTGTTTCGATGAATCTTGTGTTTGATTAAGGACCCTCTTGAGTTCATCCCAAGTTGTACTCCATCCGTCTGTTCCAATATATGGATCAATTGAAGAGATTCACTTAGCTGAAATCATGTTTACGGAACCCTTTTTAGGTTCTCTCAAATAATCCTTTGGGATTGTAATATTCTCTTCTTTAAGGTTCTTCTCCATCCAATTTTTAAAGATGAAACACTTGTCAATAGTGTGCCCAAGCAACTGATGGTACGGGCAATAATTCGGTTCATTCTTCTTATCCACTTCTTCGGGTTTCTTCGCATCAAGAAGTTTGAATTCTGATCTCTTCAACAAACTTTTAAATATCTTAGGTACAGCTTCATCTTTGAAGGAGTAAACAACTTTCTAACGCTCCAACAGGGATATTCTTTTACCCGTTGTTCGGGGTGATCCCTCCTGAGATGATTGTTGGTTGGATTGACTGCTCTGTTTCTGATGATCTTCTGCATATATTTTTATTGGCTGCTTCCCTTTGTCGACAATTGCAACTACCCTTGATTTCTTTTCAAATACTCTGGCTACCTTAGCTTTTTCATGTGGCTCCATGAGCTTCATTTCTTCTTG
>NW_018218013.1:0-1085 GCF_001263595.1 Phalaenopsis equestris | reverse complement strand
ATGCACCACCAGTTGGGGAGGCTGAGAGGAGATTATGTTCTTTTTTGTAGCAATTCTGTCTTTTACTCCAGGGTTTACAGAAAGTTTCTGAATATTGGATATTTGAGAAGGGCTGCAGAAAGGAAGAATTGGAGTAAGATTCCACTTATCATGTTCCCAGATGTCCTTCACAAGCGATGGAGAGACTGGGGCATTATGATCCTAAAGAAGGCAGCCTTCCAAAGACCAATTATCCCACCAAAGGCTTACCAAGCCCTCACCAATCTCCCAGACATACATTTGTTCAGCATCCTTCCTAATCTGTAACATCCTTTTCCAGATGGGGAAATCCCCTAAACCCACCGAAAGTTGGGTGGGGTGTTGATGCTTGCAATATTTGCCCCAAAAGAATTCAACCCAAAGGGAGGACTGAGATCTAAATTTGAACCAGAGTTTGCAGAAGTTAGTGTGCATAATTTGGGGGAAGGACTTGAAGCCTAACCCACTTTCCTCAAAGGGTTGAAACACCTTAGCCCAAGTTGTCCAGTGTTTTTGCTTCCTTTGGCCAGCCCATAGAAATCTAATTGAAGATCCCTTCTAATAATCTCTGAGAAGACTTTCAATATGTTCATTTGCAGTAGATAGGATGGAAAAGCAGATAGAACACTTTTCAGGAGTGTGATCGTACCCCCATTGGATAAAAAAGAATTCTCCCATGCTTGTAATTTGCATTGAACCTTATTAGTTTCTTTAAAAGTAGGTCTTTGACCATCAATATATGGTTTTAATCAGTGCCTATTCACTTTAAATATTTTTCCAGTCTTGGGGTCTTGAATATTAACTATTCTATAGGGATAGACTTTTATAACTCTGATTGGCCTTTTCCACATAGACTTCAATTCCAAGAAATAATTTCAATCTCATATTATATAATAAAACTTCATGTCCATGTTCAAATTCTCTTTTTATTATCTTCTGATCATGTCATTCTTTCATCTTTTCCTTATAAATCCTCGCATTATCGTAAGATTCATTCTTAAATTTTTTAAGCTCATGCAATTGCAATAACAAAAAATTTAGAGGCATTTTATTTCTTTTTAAAATAT
>NW_018218012.1:0-27958 GCF_001263595.1 Phalaenopsis equestris | reverse complement strand
TCAAATCACATAAATCAAACAACTTAACAACTTATTCAGTACAGGGGCAGAATGATTATTTATCCACGTACAACTGTAAATCTACTGTTTTCCAAACGTTCAAACCAAACATCCATATAACTTATATGGATCACCTGCTAATCAACAGCTTATCAGCATAAGTTATTTATGTGGAAAAATTGGATAAGCTGCAGCGGCCCCAAACAGACTCTTAGTTAAGATCTTTGCATTTAAAACGGTGAAACATCAACACATTATTGAAAATCATAAAAATATAAAGAAGCTCAAATCATTATAAAAGCTAAAACAAAAAAAAAAAAATCTAGCACCTTGCTCATGAAAACACTGAAAAAGAACTTAACATTCCACAAAGCTCCAAACAATAAGACACCTTCAATTCTATAAGGCATTAATTTCCCAAATCCACTTTCCATAGTACTGTGCATATTAATTATATCACACAAGTGTAAATTACACAAAGATGTCAGTTGATTATACCCAGGAAACCATGATCATCATCATTAAAACAAGTATCGGCAGAGAATCGGAATTCAATCACACCTCCTGAAACTCCAAGCAGAAACAGAAAACAATGCCCTTTCCTGCCAGCAGAGGAAGAAGTTTCCATTCTCCTCTTTGACTTGATACCCATCAAAACCAACTCTCTGAAGCATCCTTCTCGCCTGAATCAGACCAACGTAACTCAAACCAACTCTCCAGAAACCAGCCATTTCCAGCCTCTTCATCCACCTCTCAAGCTTCTCATGTCTCTCCTTCCTCTCCAACCCCTCACAAGCTATGATGTTCTTAATCTCCTCCCCAAAAAGCAACTTCTCCACCCTCGCCCGCTCCGCCGACTGCCTCGGCACAGTCGACTCCAAGCAATCAAACATGGCCGCATAATAGTACAAAGCCTCCATGAACCTCTCTTTCAAACTCGAGCCATTATGGTTCGATTCTTGCTCCGTAATTAACATGATTTTGGGAGAAAGACTCCACAGAGAGCTCATAAAGCTATCTATTTTGGAGGAAAGATGCCTCCTTTGGGTCGCAGAGTCGTCGGCGGCGGCGAGGAGAGGGTGGAGCTGGAGGAGGGAGGTGATTGCCAGAGCCTCGCCGGTCTTCACACGGAGGCTTTTGACGTCTAGTGCTTCCAGCCGGGAAATAACTGCGTGAAATTGAAACGGTATGTCGAGCTTCTCTGCTTCATTTGACAGGATAGAAGCCATGTGGCTGAGGAACTCACTGCTCTCGCCGACGGCCGTGATTCGGAGGTGCGGAGGGCCATCTTTCCTTGCTGCGAGAGATTGAAGCAGAGCGATCCACTGGTTTGGGTCAGAGCCACTGAGGTCGACGACGTGTACGACCTTCTCGCCGTCCATGGTTTCTAGAATAGCTTGGTTGGAGACAAGATAAGAGAGGCGGAGGAAGGGGAAGAGGTTAAGGAAGAGGCAGCGGGCATGGAATCTAGAAGCGAAGGAGGAGTCAGAGAGTTCGGGGTTAAGAGCGCGGTAGACGCCGGGGAAGGATCGGAGGAGACGGCGAGCGAGAGCTTCGGTGAAGTAAGAAGCGATGCGCTGCATAGTATCGCCATCAGGGGAGGCGAAAAATGAGATTTTTTCTAGAAAGGCGTTGGCTTGGTCCATATTTCCGGCGGCGACATGAGTGGCGCAGTTGAGAAGGAGGTGGATGAGTAAGAGACCTCGCTCGTCGGATTTGAGATCACGAAGCCATGGATTGTACGGGGAGCTTAGGGAGGTTGGGGACATTGACATGAAGTTTGCTGAAGAAGATATCTCGTCCGCTATTCCAGCCATGATCAACACCAAAAATACAGCTTTCTTCTTTTTGCTCGAAATGCTTCGTTTTATAACAGAGGAGAGAAGGGGCGGAGTAAAGAGCTCCAAAAAGTGAACTTTTTGCAAGTAAAAGTAGCGGAACCCGAGCAGCAGTTGGGAATCAGCCGAAGCGTTTCAATGGCTTCGGAACAGAGAGAGGGAACCGAATCCTCTGCTCGTCTTCTTCTTCTTATATTCTTTCTTTCTTGGAATAGCCTCTCTGCCTCTTCTTCATAAGAAGCAGACCAGACTGCCAAATCGCTCCTCCTCTGATTATTGACGGCTTTGGATCTCTTATCGCTATTTCACGCTAATAATGAGTCGGATTCATTATCATGCGATTTTCTCAATGTATTTTGGGTTTGCTTCTGGGATTAAGGTGGTTTTTGTCGTTTTCATGCTGTATTATTTATCTATTTAAATTTGTTATTGTTATTTTTTTCTGATACCGTACAAAATTTTGACTTTTAGATGATTTAATTATAAATTATTTGAATGGAAATGAATCGAGAGATGAAAAAACTAAGCCATTCAAATATTCTTTTCAACTAAATCAATGCAATTATTTAAACGTGTTAAATTCTGGACCGTTCATGAACAAACAACACCGTAAGAAAGAAATCCGATAGAAGAGAAAAAAAAAAGGAAAGTGGCTTTGTATAAAATGTGAAATAAATTTGCTCTATACGCTCTCAAATTCAAATTTGTCGTGTCAGAAGCTCAAAGGTCGGAGCGGTTAAGATCTTGAGGAAGAAAAAAAAGAGACATATGAGAAAAGAAATAAATTAGGACAAGTAGATTTCTCCTGTAGTGGCAAACTGAAATGTTCTTGAGGTCTTTGCCTCCTTTTTATATATATATATATATATATATATCGAAAAAAGCGGTTAAATTGGAAAATGGATAGTCCTCCGTATATGAAAAAAAATCAAGAGAGAAATGCCCTCCCAAAGGAGAAAAGTCAAGAGAAAAGATCCCCTACATGCGAAAAGAGAGAAGAGTCCCTTTTCTTACATGTTATGGACTCCATGTTTATAAGATAAAGATTGACCAAGTCTAAAATTACATGTTTGCCCATACTTTAATACAGATTACTATTTACTATTATTATTTTATTAATGCTCTGTTGTAATAAGAGAGTTAAAAGTCATTACAATGTCTTTTATGGTCTCAGCTTTAATAAGAGAGTTACAAGTCATTATGGTGTCTTTCAATATTCATAATAGATTTTTGGCATATTTTCATTATTTATCTTTTTATTTGGACAGTTCAATTGTTTGATATTCTTGCAGACCGTTTTAAGAGAGCTTAATAAGTTTTTCGATTTTCTTGCTCCTTGATAGTGACAGTTGCAATAAGGCCAAGAAAGTTTTTAAAGCAAAAAATATGATTACACAAATCACAAATGATACCACCCGTTAGAAACTCTTTGTGTTTTGTTCTGGCTTCTTTTGTGTTATTTCATCGTCTTAGAAAGCTTTTTTTTCTCTGAATGGACTTTTTAGTTGGTGATGTGTTTAAGGTAGTCACTTGCGTTGATTTGCTTGTGTGTTAACTTTCATCCTGACTCTTGGAAAAATAGTCTGTCATTGTGTCATCCAACTCGAGTCAAATTTTTTGGCCATCTAATTTGCTAAGTCGCATAATTTTTTTTCCTCGTCCTAGAAGAAATTTTTTTATTTGCTCGCCCGGAGAGGAGACCCTGTTATTCGCTTGTCGTGGAGGGGGTTTTTTGTTTACTCGCCCCATAGGGGAGACCATTGTTAGCTCACCTCAGAGGGGAGTCTTATATTTGCTCACCTCAGAGGGGATTCAATTTTCTTATTCTAGTTCTAAAGGGGAGTTTTTGTTTTCTTATTGTGGAGGGGAGTCCTTTTTTTGCTCACCCCAAAAAGGAATTTTTTTCACTCGTCTTGTAAGGAATTCATTTCTTGTTAACGTCCTTTTCGCTCACTCGAAATTGAATTCCCCGAGTGTCAGTTAAACCTAGGACAACCTTACAGAAATTTTGTCATAACAAAAAATAAGTTATCAAATATCACTATTTTTATTTGTTGGATGAGGTGTTAGTTGCTCAGAATTGATTGGGTGGTACGCACGTACAATCGGTCGGCTTCTTTTGAGCGTTGGGTGCTAACCATTCATTTTGCAATACTCGCCACCTAGTCAAAGACTTTAGAAAGATGATGGAAATGACGTTTCTGGCTCAACATCTATTGTTCCATGAACTTCTTGGTGTGCTCCCTTTCTCTGAGATGCATTTCTTCTCGTTGTTGTTTCCCTATTTATTGCTTGGATGCTCCTGGTGGTGACTGCTGAGAAAATTCTAGATTTTAATCTGCATATATCATGTTAAATCATTGGTGAAGGTCTATATAGAGATATGTGACACAGATTTAAAAGGGTGAAGGATGAAATTGAGAAACAAATGAGCTGAAACAATGACCAACTTAACCAATCAACATTAGGGTAGTAGGGTTAGAGAACAATAATTTGAACTTGGAAATAGAAGCTTGAAATTGGGTTTAGAACTACAGTTTGAAATTAGGACTTCAAGATTAGGGTGAAATTGGATATAGATTGAAAGGAGGTGAGTCAAATTTAAAGATAACTCTAGGTTGAAAGGAAGATAGGCTGAAGGAAGATCTAGATAAAAGTGAATTCTTAATCCCAACTATTAAGAAAGCTAATGGGCAGACTAACCTAAATTTTAGGAATAATGTACCAGCTAAGATGCTCATGTTTTCCCATAGTTCCAGGCACATTGGTGTCCTTAGATTATTAACGAACTACCTAACTGGAGTTCTTCCTTGTTGCTAAAAAAATGTCGAAGGTAAACCATCTCGCTATACATTGGTTTAGAGTGCCTTTGTTTGTAATCATGGGTTACTTCATGCTAGGGCACCCACATAATCTAAGGTGGTAGGTTTAATTATTTTAAATGTCCTTGTTTCTAGAAACTATATTTGGGTGAAGGATAAAATTGAGAAACAAATGAGCTGAAACATAGAACACTTGATCAACCTACATTAAGGTAGTAGGGTTTATGCCTAATAGTTTGAACTTGGAAATAAAAGCTTAAAATTGGGTTTAGAACTAGAGTTTAAAATTGGGACTTCAAGATTAGGGTGAAATCTGATATAGATTGAAAGGAAAGTGAGTCAAATTTAAAAATAACCTTAGGCTGAAGGGAAGATAACCCTAAACTAAAGGGAGTTCTATATAAGGTGAATTCTTAACCCCAACTATTAAGGAAGCTAATGGGTGGACTAACCTAAATTTTAGGAATAATGTACCAGCTGAGATGCTCTCGTTTTTCCATAGTTCATGGCATATTGGTATCCTTAGATTATTAACAAACTACTTAACTAGAGTTCTTCCTTGTTGCTAAAAAAATGTCGAAGGTAAACCATCTCGCTATACGTTGGTCTGGAGTGCCTTTGTTTGTAAACATGGGTTACTTCATGCTAGGGCACCCACATAATTCAAGGTGGTAGGTTTAATTATTTTATATGTCCTTGTTCTTAGAAACTATATTTGGGTACCTAAAGCTTCTTTAAGCTTCTATATTGGACCATTCTACGGTGTGTATGGTCCTAAATTTTCTTCTACGTTGGCTATCCAAAGGTAATAGTTTGGAGTTATCCTATGGTGTGATTATGAAACTAGAGTTGGTAATTTCTTTTTTTTTTGGATTAACAATTATCAAGTGATTCATTTTCTTCTAAAATTGTTAGTTATGGTGACAAAACAAGGTTTTCTAAGTGTTCTTTATTTGTTTTTCCATTTTAAGTATGGTTTTGATCGAATTGTCAATCACAATATATTTGTTATCATCCATAAGTTTTGTTTTCTCCCTAAGATTTTAATTGTGATTAAGGTAATATATTCTAAATGAATAAAATTAAATATCTTATTTTTGTTTTCATCCCTAAGATTTGTTTGTATTCTCATTTAAGATAATAAAAATATATTTTTCATGCAAAAGAAAGATTTTCTGAATATAATTTTTCCTTAAAAAATATATGAGATACAAGCCCATCTACTACATGAATTTGTTTCAATTAAGATGATTCAAGAATTATATATTCAAAAGTTAAGGCTACAAAATCATAAATTTCTAGGGAGAAACATATTCTTTCATGTAGCCACATATTCTGGTGAATATATAAGTCTTGCATAGGCTAAGTAAATAGAAAAGAGCCAGCCTTAAGCTCAAGTTAAAAGTTTTAGAATAAATTCTTTGGGAAGGACTTCTTCTAAGTATAAAAAACGTTTTGGAAAAGGTTTTGAATAAAATGATACCTTTAATTTGAATTTATGAAGAAAAGCCTTAAAAGAGAGTTCAATTAAAAAGTTTTCATTTCAAAGGTTTTAAAATACTCTTTGAGTTTCTGAAAGGGGTTTATTTTTGTTATAAAAAGTTTTGAAAAAGGTTCTACTTTTGAAAAAAAAAATTTCTTCTAGAAAGATTTTCTTGAGAAGGTTTAAGGCTAAGATATTTCTTATAGTTTTACAACAATCATTTTCGAGGTGAAAGTTTGAAAGGAATTAACTTTGTTTTGAAAAGACCGTCTTTCAACATGAGTTTAAAAGTTTTAGAAAAATTCATTAGTTAATTTTTTCTTTTAAAAATATTTTAAAGCTAAAAAAGAGATTTAAAAAAAGGAATTTAAAAGTGGGTTAATTATTTTGAGGATTCTTAGAGAAAGTGTCATTTCCACCAACTTGAGCATTTCTACATTAAATATTAAAATATTTGAGCTTGTATAATTTGAATAGAAAATCTTTTTGTTTGGGTTTAACTAATAATTTAAACTTAGAATCTTTAGAGCACATTAATTTTTATAGGAAAGTGTTTTATTTTAAGGTTGTTTATATGTTAAAAATACTTTCTTTTTAGAGTACAATTAATTTATTTACAGATAAAAAATTCTCTTTTAAGTTTTTCTTTTGGATTGTCAAACCTCTCCCTTTTACTTACCTTTTAGGAAATTTGACTTTGCTTCTCATATCCACCTCAAGCACATTATGCTTTGAGTTGGCCTATAGTCATTTCTAGCTAAATCACATAAGCTCTCAACATGCTTTTAAGAAGATAAATAACCTTACATACAAGCATTCTCACATGCAGAATAAGCAAGAAAGTCATGCAATCATGCAATTCATTCCCATCACATTTCATTTTTTATTTATTCCCTTTTCATGAGAGAAACATGGACTAGCCTATTATATTGGATCAATACATGGGTTTTTCTTGGTGAAGTCTGCATAGAACTTCATTGGTTTATATTCTCGTTCACACACCTCTTGCACATGACACATACATATGTGAACATACACATGTACACATACCCAAGAAAACACATGCACACATACATATTTTCCCATTTCAACAAATCATTAATGAGTGGATTAAGAATTCAATTATTTATTTAAATTATTAATGAGTTAATTAGGCATCTAAATAGTTAATTAAAATAATAATGATTTACTTGAGATGTTAACTCTATTGTTCAATTGAAATGATAATTAATTGAAAACTAAATTAATTATTTAAATTGATTAATTAACATATTTAAATTAATTAGATGGAGAGCATTAAATAAATTACTTAATGATTTTATTAAATAGTTAAATAAAACGTTTAATCAATTTCAATTTTTTTAAATCCCTTAATAAATTTTTAAATTTATTAGTTAATATTTAATTTGATTTAAAAAAACTTTAGGTTTAGTTAAATTAATGAAATATTTTAATTTAATATAAATAAAATTTTAGGCTTATTAAATTAATTAATTTCTTTTTAGTTCTACTTAATTTAATTTAAAGAAAGTATCAGTTAATTAAATAGGTTAATTAAGTTTTCAGTTATTATTATTATTATTGTTATTATTATTATTTAGTTAATTAAGTTACTGAATTAAATCTTAACTATAAATAGATTTTGAGTTTGACCTTAAGTGAATCAATTAATATAAAGAATTTAAAATAACTGAATATATAAATTATAAGAAAATAAGTTTGTTAATATATATTTAAAAGCCCCTTTTTCACTTCTTGTTATTAAATATTTTTATTGGTTTTTTTTTTAATTACCAAATTAGCTTCTAGGCTTTTTTATTAATTTAAGTTGGTTTCATTTTTTTATTTGATTAATTAAATTAATTTAAATATTAAATTAAAAATTTTATTTTATGAATTAATTAATTTAAATAATCTTTTAATTTTTTATTTATTAAATTGATTTAAATAAATTAATTTAAATATGGAATTGATTAATTTAGTTATTAGTTTAAGTATAATTTTGTTAAGTAATCAAAATTTTAAATTACCTAAAAAGATTGATAATCAAGTATTTAAAATGTTTATGCAAATTGTTTTTCAATTTTCTTACTAAATATTTAAAGATTTCAAATTTTATAATATTTTTGTTTTCCTTAATTAAATGAATTAACTCGTATGTTAGATAAGAAAATAACTTTAATAATTGATTGGAATCTTTAATTTAATTTTCAATTTTAATGATTTATTAAGTATATTAATTAAATTAATTAATATAATCCTTTAATTGTTTTTTAATTTATTAAATAAGTTCATATTAAGGAAAGGAATATTTAGTTTTCTTTAATAAAAATAAGTTACTCGTGATGTTATTTTAAGGAAAAGGAGATTTGGATTTCTTTCCTTGATTAAAGAAGGATTTTTAAGTGATTTAAAGTATTGATTTAATCAAAATAAGGTTTTAGATTTAATTAAGATGAAATTTGGGTATGTATGTAGAACATGAAACACATTCAACTAATAAATTTGAAAGCCTTATGGATTTTACACATGAGACATATATCATTTCCTTTTATTTTAGCAAAGAAACTAATGATCATGTTAATTACATGTCAATTACATCATGTCTAAGAGAAACTTATGATCTATCATGTGGAACATATGATATCAAAAACAAAAAAAAGAAAACATACTCATTACAAAAGCTCAATGGTTAGACAAAGTTTTGAAGAATCATAGAAGATTTTTGAAGGTAATACATGGAATTCAAATTTGCATGGAAAAAAATTATAGATTGGTGATGCACAAGGAATTACAAGTTATAAAAGAATATACCTTCCATTGGTTTGAGTTCATTAGTGCTTCTCCTTGGGTTAAATGTTCCTTTTGGTTTGGAAGAGGAGATAAATATGGTTTCTTTCAAGAGAGGGAGAGGGAGAGAAACTTTGGCTAGTGTTTGAAAGGGGAAGAGGGATATCAATTTTTCCTTGGGAAGAGGGCTTAGATTTTCAAGAAAATTTTAGTTGGGGGCTTGTTGGTTTGGCTAAAACATTAAGAGGGAGGGGATTTTGAAGTTTAGGGGGAAATATCAAATGAAAGAATTAATTAAGGATTGAATTCTTTCCATTAAGTTTGGAGCTTTTTTAGGCTAGGATTAAAGGGAGTTTTAGGAGGTAAAATGAATTTTACAAGGGTCTCATGGCTAGGAAGGTGGCCATTTAGAGGGAGGGACAAAGATTGATGAGAAGGCGTACGGATAAGGCTTGGATGGGGGGCCAACTAAAGGGTTGAGATCAAAAGGTTCATGAGGACCATTTTAAGCAAATTCTTAAAAAATTTTTTAGGGCATTCATGATTGGTATGAAAAAATGAAATTTTATTTCATTTTGAAGAGAATAAATCAAGGAATCAAATGGTTCAAATGGTTTAAGAATGAAGGTCTGTAGCACATGTTATGATCATTTGAAGTGGCAAGCTATTTTAAGCGTTATGAGCTTGTCGGGCATCAATTTTGGTCAAAAGTAAACTTAAAAGGAAAACATGATGATTTTAATGGCGTGAGTAAATTTGAATGAATCAAGGTCCTTGATGAGGTATTTTTGGTTAAAGTGTGCTCAAACCCTAGGATAGCTAGAAAAACAAACTTCAAAGCTGTAAATTTTAATATATTTTACTTGACCAAAATGCATTTTTTTATATTATAAAGAACTTCAATTAAATTTTGGACTTTATTTGAAGTCATTTTAATGTGGTTTTGGCCAAATTATCTTTTATCTCTCTTAATTATCATTCTCTCTCTAAATAATCATCGGCTCAACGAGTGACAAAAAAGTTGGATTTGAGCATGAAAGGGCTCGTTTGAAGGGTTTCTAAGGAAAGAAAGCGATGGAGACTTACATTTTCCAAAATGATGAGTCACTGCAAAACAATTTCTATGGACCCACCTTTCATGCATGAAAACCCTAAGTGCACAATTTAATGTAAAAATAGAGTTTGATGTCCACTGAGTTGGTTGGCATGCTCCTCATATATGATTGAGAAGATGAAACAACTTATATTATATATTTTGGATCACCAGATAGATCCGCGGGGAAAAATAATAATTTTACTGGTTTCGTTGTAGTGTTTGTTCATGAAAATTTTGAGCAGAAATCCGCACACAAATTTTGGGAAGGACAATGATAATGTAGAGTTTTGTTAATTAGGGTTGTTTCAAGTTTCAACTCAAGATCGTGCTCAGGTGAAGTTCAATGGAGTATGACATGAATGGAAAAGATTAGTCTAAAATTGAGGCTAAAAAATGTACCCTGAATATGTGTGGTAGACTATACAAGGTACAACACACATATTAGTGTTGACCTGCATGATCGACCAGGTTTGAAAATGGAATCATTGATACCTGACACCTGAATTTGTATTAGAGGATGAGTTCAAGAATGTGAAGCTCCTTTTGAGATTTTTTAGTACTTTTGTTTGTTAAAAATTTTCCTTATTTATGCTCATAGTTAAAGTTGTTTTAGGTTTTTAATTTTGGTTGGGAGGTTTTAATTTATTAATTTAATTAGTGAAATTTTCAATCTTATTAGTTTAATTTTTTTATGAGAGGTTATAATTTTATTAGTTCAATTTTTTTATGGTAGGTTTCAAGTTCCATTAGTTCAGTTCTACTATTGAAGGTTTAGATTTTCAGTAAGGGGTTGATTTGAACACTTCAGGGTGAAAAGCACAAGGACTGAAATTCAACATGGAGGGTTAATATAGTGATTAGATCATAATAGACAACACACACAGGTTTTATGTAAAAACTGAGAGCTAATTATGAAAGTTACAAGTCATCAAACCTGAACAATCTGGGGATGAAAGTGCACGTTTGACATCCATTCTAAGGATGAACAGAGTCGCTAGATCATGATAGATAATCCATATGAGAATTACATCCAAACTGAGAGCTAATCAAAAAAGTTTCAGAGCATGGAAAGCTCAAGGACTCACGCTTAAACCAAAAGAAATATATAGTGAAAATGGATCCACACTAAGGATCTAATGGAATCGATCCACACTAGGGATTAAATGAAAAGGATTCACGCTAGGGATCAAATGAGAAGGATCCATGCTAGGGATCAATTGAAATGGTTCAAAGCTTGGGTTCAAATAGAGAGGATCCACAATAGGGATCAAATGAAGAGGATCTATGCTAAGGATCAATTAAAAAGGGATCCACACTAGGGATCAAATAGAAAAGATCCATGTGTCGATCATTATTTTTAGATTTTTGAAAAATAATTTTAATTTGTTATATGTATGTAATTTTGAAAATTATATTTTTGATTTACGAAAAAAAGAGACCGCGTGGATCTCAAATATTTTCATAGTTTTAGTAACCGAGCACGACACTACAAGAAATGCACTTACTCCGATGAATTTGCACACCACTTAATAGCAGACTTGATTAAATAAGCTAGAGAAGTAATGAGATCCATTTGGTCACAAACCTTTTATGTATGGCCGACAAGTTCTCCTACCAAATATAGAGATTAGATAAGGTTTATATTACTTAGGTTCTTTATTCCCTATGGAGGGGAGGCCCTATAATTAATTATATCCTAAATGATCAAAGTCATTTAAGAAAGCTTTTAATGATGATCAAAGGTTTTTATCTTCAAGATTTCAAAGTTTAGATTTTTAAGGTTGGACACAAGTAAATCAAGTGGGAAAGGACCAATTAGGAGCAGTTATTTTAGGATTTAGAAGGAGTGAAAAGTGGAGACGCCATGGATGTTGAGGAGGAGCAGTTATTCAAAGCTTACATCTACATGATATCCAATCATGCAAATATTCTGGAAGATAGGAGGATTTATGTCATATCAGACGATGAACTTGGAGTCCTGAGAGAGTTAGGACTTACGTTGCACCACATGGTTGTGCAAAAGCCTAAAGATAGGATGAGGATTTATGTCACACTAGGCAGACAACTTTGAAGTCCTATGGATTGGTTATTTAAGTCTAAGGAATGGTTTCATTGAAGTAGATCATATTTCATGTCGGGTCTTGATTCATCGGCGGAAGTTGTCCTCCATCTACTTGTAGCTTGTTCTTGACATAATGATATCACGTTCAGGGTTTAATGTGAACACACAATTATTGTTGGGTCTCGTGGCCTACCGCAGTGTACCTCCCAGATAACTAGTCTATTATTCTCCTATTCTAACAAGTATTGCAAATATGTAGACTATAAAAGAACAAGAAAGCAAAGTAAAGTACAATACATTACAATAAATGAAAAGTATAGTAATGTGTACCTGAGATTCTTGCCACTGTTGCAATGTTAGTATGACATAATATAGTAATGTGTGGAAAATCTTAAGAAAATCCGAAGAGAACTTAAAAAGGTTGTATGAAAACCTGAGCAAATAAAAGGAAACGCGATTTAACATATAGAAGATTGAGAGTGGGTATAATAATTTAAGTTTAGGGTGGGCTTAGAGCTAGGTTGTGTGCTTTATAATCTAACCTTGGATTGAAGCTACCAACAAAACAATCTAAGGAGGGCAATTCTTGACCTCCATCAAAATGATTGAAAAGTGGACTTTTATATGATAACATCCAAAATTCTTTAATTTTCATGCTTGTAGATTTTAATTAGCAGTTAAAAGTAATAGTGTCGTGAGAAAAGTACATTTATAATATATATATGTATTTTGTCAAAGTATATAGTCTACATTTTAATCATTCTGATTGGACTAGAACTACTAACAACCTAGGAAATTTAAGGACAGCTTCATACCGAAAGTTGGTGAATTCTATCCTCAGTCTTATCCCCTCTCCAAAGATTGTTGAGGTAGGAAATACTACTCTAACATCCACTCTTAGCACTTTACTCTTAACACTAATTGAGGTATGAGATACTATTATAACTCTAAAACCTAAATCATTATCTACATCATCCTTATCACCAAGACCATTCAACTTATATGAGCCTGATGCTCCATATGAGGGATTCAAAATTTCCTCAGTTGCTCACAAGGGTTTAGACACTTTATTCAAGGCCCATACCCTTGGGAGTTAGGTTTTACTCTAGAATAAGTAGTAATTGGGTTTTCATTAATAATTTATTTTGAAAGAGTCCCGAGTCATATCTTTGTGGAAATTTTTGAGTTTTGAGGATGATTTCTTCAACAAATTTAAGTAAGTCTAAATGTCCTCTAAAATGTCTACAATCTTGTAAAGGTGTTTGAGGAGTGACCTTAAACAACTTTAAAATCTCCTGGACTATTTCCAGTTCATTTGGTTTTATTATATTGTTGAATTGATCGCCCTGGTTAAGTTCAAGTTTCATTTCAATTTTTTGAATTGTGCTCAATTTTCAAGTTTCAATTAACCCATGAGTAGAGCAAGTAGTCACTTCTTAGGTGTTTTATTTGAGATTTGTGTGGGTAGTCACCCCTATGTGTATGCCTAATTACTAAAGGAAATTTTATTCTCTCTTCTCAATTGGGTTTGTGCTTGTAGTGTTTTAAATTGTTCGTGTTTGCATTAATTTTCTAATCCTCTTTATATGATGTGGGATCAAACCTAGCTCACTACCAAGCTCTTAGATCTTTTAAGCATAAATTTGAAATTTTGAAAAAAATTTATGAAGTGGGTTTCATTCTCATTGAAAGATTGCATGATGTGCTTAACCATTGGTTTAGGGCTTCAAATTAATGAATTATTGACTTCCTAAGTTGTGCCTCTCACACTTGGATCATCCAAAGTTAATTATCTTCCATTCTTCAATAATTTAAAAATAACAATTTTGCCCTTTGGTAGAAAATAGCATGAATTGGATTTTACCCTTTTACCCTTGTGTGTCAATCATTTTAGAAGATTAATTATCATAAATATTACCCTTTTAAACTCTAGTTTAACCTAAATTTTAATTAGAGTTCAAAATTTAAAAATTAGAATTTTACCCCTAGATATTCCTACTCATTAACTCTTTTAGTTTAACTTAAATGATGATGAAACTTTGTTGGCCAATTACTTATGGTTTAATTGAAACATCAAAAGAGTATTTAGATTTTTCTCATTTTTTTATAATTATTTTGATCCAAAACTATGAATTTTCAATGTTAATTAAGTTAATTAATCAAAACATGTTTTCAGTCCTTAGAAAAATTTTATTATGTTCCTATCAGTCAAAGGACCACTTGGAATAATTTTTAAAAATTTTTTAAATATATTTTAATATTTTTATGATTTTTTAATTTTAATGAATAAATAAATAAAAAATATATTTTTATTTTAGAAATTAATTTTTATATTTTGCACTAGTCTCTCTCACTTCAGAGAACTTAAAGAAATATATTTTATCTTATTTTTTATTTTTATTTTATTTATTATAATTATTTTATTCAAAAATATAAAAAATATATTGAACTTTATAGAATACATTTTTTGACTTTAAAAGTTTTTAAGAGCATTTTTAAGTTGCTTTCTTTAATTAAGGAGTAATTTTTGATATTTTGAAATATTATTATATTTTTATAATTTTTTATTATTTTTAATTACTTTTAATTAAAAAATAGCGAAAAATAAAATTTTGATTTTGACTAAAATTTTTGTTTTTTCTAGGTGCCTCTTGTCTCAATGAACACCCCAAACTTGAGTTTGTAATTTTCTGAATTTTGTTTATATAAAAGTACTTTAAGCAAAAATTACAATCTTCTTAAGAAAATATATTTTTACACTAAAAATCAAATTTTTGTCTTTGAAATTTTTATGAAAGCATCCTGAGGTTATTTTCCTTAATCAAAGAATTTTCTACGATTTTTTGAATTATGTTTTAATATTTTAATTTTTTTAAAAAGAAAAATACTTAATAATGCACATTTATTTTAAATCACACTTTTTTTTTTCTTTGGTCCTCTGGATATAGTGAACAAAATAAACATGATTATATATTTTCCGGTTTTATTTCTTTTTATAATTTTTTTATTAAAATAAGGTAAAATTCCTAGAAAATTAGGACTTTTAATGCTAGGGGTGCCCTCTAACCTTAAGAAATTAGAGAACATCTCTAAGGTCATTAAAAACAAAACCTCAAAATTTTATGTGATTATGATAATTATTGAATTAAATATAATTAAATTTATCTATGGGTTTTTAATTAATTTAAAATAAAATGCTTAAAAAATATTTTTAATTTTTGGCCCATTAAATTTTCCTTTATTCACTGAGCATAACATTATTTTTATTTTTTTTATTTTTCTAAACTAAGATATGAGTTTTTTAAATTAAAGAACATTTATGTATTTAATTAATTTGGAGAACCCCTATTTATCTGCTTATCCACGCAGCGCTGATTGTACTTGCTGACCCATTGAAACCCACGTGTCGCTCGCTAATTTGACGTGCTTTACACGTCAGGTGCTGAGTTGGCCACAGTTCACGTAACATTGCCCCGTCCGACCCGATCTCTGTCATTCATTCGATACACTCAAAATTGGTTGGCATCCGTTCATCATCCCTAATCATATTCAACCTGTGATTTGTTCACCTTCTAGCCCAAAGATCTCGCTTATTACTCAACTAAATAAAGTGCACTTTGTTCCTACACCTTCATCTAAAAGAGACGAAGACATCCATACAGCTAAATACACATATAATATAAATTTATTTCATAAGGGTCCAAACTGAGGCAAAATTAGAGATTTTTGAGTTATATCTTTGTCCAAGATGTGAGGCCTTGATTTGTTTGGTTAAGAAGCTTTGCCTTGGTCCCATGAACATCCTTCAAATGTCAATTTGACCTTGGTTGGGTCTAGGTATGACTTTAGTCGGAGGGTGGCTTGAGTGTGCTCTAGGGTTAGTTTAGAGAACTCAAGAATGGGGGCTTTGATTAGTGAAGTGATTTTCAGGCATTGTAAAGCTTTTGGGATGATCAATTGGAAGTTTTGTGGAGTTTGGTGGATTGGCTAAAAAATCCTTAGATTTCAGTGGTGAAATTAGGGTTTCTTAATGCAGAAGAATGACTGAAAATGATTGGGATGAGCTTTATGAAATTATGGCAAGGTTCTAGATAGATTTTGACAGAGTATTCCCAAGATTTTTGTATGTTTCTCCTTTGACAGTGGGGTGGTGACCCGACCCAAAATTACATGTAGTTTTAAATAATATTCAGCAGCTAGTGTGAATAAATGAAATATTATGAAAAATAAATAATAAAACGTCACATTAGATGTACTACATAAGCACACATGTTGTTCCAAGTAAAATAGGATTTTCTTTAAAAACCTCAGTATTGATCCCACGAGGAAAGTTGGACTCTTTTAAATTGGCTTGCAAAACTTAGAAGAAAATTCTATTTAAATTGCAGGTTAAACAAAAATGAAATGATCTCAATGGTTAGGACTAAATTAAAGCAGATAGAAATAATTATGATTAACAGTTTAATAAAAGTAATTCTAACAAGTTTGAATAATATGTAAAGTTCTTTCCCATTGCTTCTAACAAGTTTGAATAATATGTAAAGTTCTTTCCCCTTGCTATGAGATTATTGCTATGAGATATTAATCTATGTAAGATTTGAATGACTAAAAACATGATGTTGTACTAAGACAAATAGGAGCATTCCTATTATTTACCCCCCTCCCGGTGATAATAAAGAACATTGGTTAATTTAGAGTTTTTCACTAGCTTGTGTAGTAGTGCTGAGTAGATTATAGCCTCTCTTCTCAAGATTACCAACTGTGTCTTCTCTATAAGACCTACTAGGGACCCTTATGATCCAAACTCTAAAATGAGTTGGAAAAAGAATCTAGTATGTCACCCTAGAAATATCAATTATACACCCATAAAAACTTATCTCACTATCGATTTGCACTCCCCCTTAAGTGATCACAACTGCTCTGCCCAGAATGAAGTGTGTCACTCAGTAGTTTGGTGAAATCATATCACTTCTGGGTATTTATGTTTCTCAATAGATTTTAACTTCACATGTGGCCAATTTGTAAGTCACCGAAGAATCGGTGAAAAAGTCATCACGATTTTTTAAGTAAAGAAGAAATCTTTAAATCATTCTCATCCCATAAGATTAATTCTCAAGAGCAAGGAGAAAGAAAGGCAACTACTTAGAATTCATAAAGAATAAAACAAAAACAATAAATTTTTATTGAAATCCATGTC
This sequence comes from Phalaenopsis equestris, assembly GCF_001263595.1. Lineage (NCBI taxonomy): Eukaryota > Viridiplantae > Streptophyta > Magnoliopsida > Asparagales > Orchidaceae > Phalaenopsis > Phalaenopsis equestris. Next base: position 10,670 of record NW_018218012.1, on the reverse strand, counting down.
ATAGAAACAAAAAATTAAACACAAACACAAAGTTCCTTATGCCTTCTCCCCAACATAAATTTTGAATTCTCCTTGAATAATTCTCCAAAATCTTACTCTTACAACACAAAACGCACTTAAACTCACACTTAAACACAAACGTGAAACTTTCTAAGGCCTTCAAATGCTTCCAAGAAGTCCTCTTTTCTATCCAATTTTTGTCCTTTTTAATAGATCTCTGAAAATAACCAAGGGTTGCTTCAAGCACCTCTTCAAAATTTGGCCAAATTTAATGAATCTTCTAAAAGGGAAGTTATTGGCATTATAACATCAGTCTAGGCACTATAGAACCCACTGAAAACACATAAGTGACTAACCACTCTCACTGAAGCTGAAGTAATATGCAGAAAAGAGTTGATTATAGTGCCCACAACATAGTCATAATCAACTCTTTTTTGAATATTATATTGAAGATGGGCTTCTAAACTTTTTTATTGATTCTGTAATATTAAGATATCTCCTTGTTGAATAAATAATTGCAATATTACAAAATTAAGTGAAGTTGTAACAGATGTAGGACTTGAAGTTGAAGTTGAAACTGAAGTAGAAGGAATATCAGAGCCTCTACTTCTAGATCATACTCCAGTATATTTTCCATAAATCTCTAAATTCGCTTTTCCAATAGGTTTATGAGATGGTAAAACTTCTTCCTTAGTCTCATATTTCACTCCAGATTCAATACACATGGTAGTAATAAGAGCAGGATAACCAATACCTTTAGTAGTTCCTCCCCTTGAAAAATAAGCATATTCTTATGAGTCAAGGAGCCAATGTCAAATGATTTATTCATTATAATGCAATAGTTAAACATGGATCTTTCTTGAGTTACCTCACTAAATTTATTAGTAGGAAGCAATCTACCAGAAAAAAAATAATGCCAAGCATGAGAATGAACATTTAGCTTCGAGAAAAAAAAGTTTACCTGAAGTCCATTCTTACTCTTCCATACTCCATTACCATTAGTCAAAAATTACATAATCTCGTCCAATTCATCTTCAATAGGATTAAACTCAGAAAAAAGCAAGTAGGAACACTACATGGTTATGAAAGTGATTGATCAAAATAGAACATATATCCACATACTGCCCTCTCACATAAAACAAATCATCAGATTCATCAGGCATATTCGCATAGAGCTCTCTAACAACAGAAGTCACAATAATGACAGTGAAATAGTAAAAAGTTCTGCCACTATCGCTCTACAATCTTATATTCAATTGTTTCACTATGACAGAGAAAACTTCATTTTGCAATTAGTTTCTTTGATTGCAGATTACTGTATTGGTTTTGTGCTTTCATACAAGCAAATTTATCAGCATCAAAAACTCCTTTCCTTTTCCTCTTTTCATTTTAGGATCCATGAAAAATCTAGAAAATTTCATAAAAAACTCTAATAAATCTCAAATATATGATTTTTAGGCACCAACAAACACATTATAGACTAAATAATCATTCACCCATAAATTTCTCACTATTTCCCCCAAGTTTTGAAATTTTTGGCCAAACCCACAATGTGGAAGAAATCCATGGTGAAATAAAAGATTTCCTAAGCAAAGATGAAGAGCTTACCAAAAAAGTCACTATTTCCCCCAAGTTTTGAAATTTTTGGCCAAGCCCACAATGTGGAAGAAATCCATGGTGAAATAAGAGATTTCCTAAGCAAAGATGAAGAGCTTACCGAAAAATGATGAAATATGGAGTTTGAAGTCTTTTTTCAAAGCAAATAAAGCACAAATCAAAGCCATATGGGAGCAAAATGCCAAAAATAGAGGAAGGAGATGAGCTAAGGTCAAAAATTGTGTCAACCGATGATTCAACCCTAAATCTGCTCTTAGTTTGGTTAGACGCTATAACGTCAAGGATCGGCGCTATTGCGCCAAGGATGGCGCAATAGCGCCATTCAAACGCACCAAAAATTTTATAATTATTTATATCATGATAGAGAAAAGAAAATCGAAGACATTTAAAGTCTAATTTTCTAGTTTTAATGGTCATTTTTGGGTTTGACATCATTCCAAAATCTAACATTCAAATACTCAATTCATCACATAAGGTCATCGTTTAACAACATCATGAAACTGGTTTTCTTATATTAATAATATTTTTATTATAGATGACACAACAAAATCATAGATATATGCCAATACAACAAAAATACAACATCTAGAATTTCTAAAGCCTTAACAAATACAACATCGACACACTACACAGAAGAATTGGTTACTAACACACTTATCTTTCTATGGAATCACTTAAAACCAATTGTGATCAGAGGTGTCATTCTCATGTTCACCCACCAAACAATTTCAATCATCGAAATGATAGAAAAGAGCAGGAGGAAATTCCAAATCAAATTTATCATCAATCCACTTGACGATCTTTAAAACATGCCAAATTGTTGAATTGGAGTTTCAACTGCCAATTCAAATGCTCATATTGGTGGAACAAGTTTTCAAGTTTGGTATGCAGTTGAGAGATCTCACCGTCAATCTTTACAAGCTTGTCCATAAGTCGCTCCAAACTCATTGCAGGAAATCCACTGAAATAAGTTCGAGCATCCTTATGCAATGTCTTATTATCTTCAAATCTCCCATTGCCATTTCTCTCCATAATCTTTAAATAAGAAATTTGTTTCTCCACTCTCAAATCTTTCCAAATTGCTTAAAAGAGTTGAAGGGATGCTTCCTTTCCCATCCTAGGCCTTTTTATAAAGAAAAAGAGGACAAAAAAATAATTTTGGAAGTTTTGATACATCTAAAATATATAGTATTTTTAGACACATTTTTATACCTATTTTTGAGATATTACGCAGTGAAAAAAACTAAAAGAAGTGAAAATAAATCAAATTAGGAGCAAAAATGCAAAAATGCTGCAAAAGTGTTTTGGCGCCTAAGCGCCAAATACAACACTTAAGCTCCAATGAAATAGAGAAGGCAGCGCCTAAGCATCAGAGGCCCGCACTTAAGCAGGCCCGCACTTAAGCGTCACCCCGCACTTAAGCGTCACAGGTAGTTATTTGATGGGTTAATTCATTTTGCCAAATTTTGAAGGGACATTTGAGGCACCTATTGGCTAAAGAGGGTGTTTATGACTACTAGAAACAAAAATATGGTTAAAAGACTTGTGAAAGGAGGCATCCCTAGAAAAATACGTCAAATCGGGATACATTTTGAAGAGATATCGAGGCACCTCTTGAAAAATTATAAAAGAAGGAAGTTGAGAGAAAAAAGGGAGGAGTCCTGAGAAGTTCTTGAAATAGGTCATGGAGTAACTTTTTGAGAGATTTTTCAGGCACCACAAATTTAATTTATCCTTTTTGTTTTTAGTTTTATTGTGAGATTTAAGATTGTTGTAAGAGGGAATAGATTCAAAAAAACTTCTAGAGTTTGGAGGAGGAATTGAGATAAGTTTTTATCTTTGTTTTTAAAGTACTTTTAGTTTTAATCGAGACTTCTTGTTGGCTTGACAATGATTTTTACTTTTAAACTAAAGTGTGGTTTTGTTTTCTTCATGGATTATGAGTAGTTTTATTTATTTTTCTCCTTAAAATGATAAGTAGTTAATGTGTTAGTTGGAAGTTGTGGAGGGTATTATTATTTAACTTTAATGTTGGAAGAAGTTGTGATAATTTAATTCCATGTACTTCATTTACTTCTTGATCTGGCCCATCTAGATGTTAAAATTTGTTGTGAGAGTATGTAAGAACCATGCTGGTATTCTCTTAGTCAATAATTGAAAAGAATCACATGAGGTTGTATGAATGAGAATGCAAATATATAAGGAAATAATCTTTGAAGGGTGTAGAGTTAGTGGACTTTAGAGTGACAGGCTAAAGCCCCCAACATAGTTTATTATTTTAGGTTCTGATACGAGATGTTAGGCCCTAGGTGGAGGGAATCAAGGGAACTCTAGAGTGAGAGCTGGTATCTTTCCTGCCTAGCCGATTTTCAAAACTATTCAAACTTTAAATTAACCAATGTTCTTTATAACATCTCTAGTAAGGGTAAGGAATAATATTGCTTCTATTTAGCACAACATAATTTGAATACTTCTACAACAGAATTCTTATATTTTATACTGATTCATGATATGGAGAAAGATATTTCATATTCAGTGCTTTTCTTTTACATAAACTCAAGTTATATTTAGAAGTTGTTTCTGTTTTGTCAAAATATCAAAAATACCAAAAGAATTGAATTTTAATTACTGTAAAAACAACTATAGTTTAATTAATTGTCTTTTTGAAATATAAAGTTTGTTATTTAAAAGTACATATTGTGAAGACTCCCTGTGGGTTCGATATTTGAGGCTTAATCAGAAAGTCCTATATTACTTGATAACGATACATATACTTGAGTAGTATCCCAATATATATTAAGTTAAAAAGTTAAATTCTTATTTTCTCCAGGATCATTTTTTGGTACTGTTGCAAAGTAAGGAAATATAAGTGAAAAATATAATCAAATACTTTGTTATATTGTTGCATATAAACAACCGAGATCAAGTTTTTGGCGCCATTGCCGGGGGAAAATTGATTGAAAGAAAAATTCTATTTTATAAAGTCTTAAGAGTTATTATAGAAATATCTTATTATAGAATTTTATTTTTGTGTGTGTGTTTTATTTTATTTTAGTTTATGCGTAGTTCAGGTTCTAAAGGACTAATGCCCTACGATTCTGAATTAGATAGAACTGTTAAAAAAATTAGAAAAGCGAAAAAATTAAAAGTTTTGAAAAATCTAAAAAAATTATCGAAATGACAAACCAAAATGATCAAAATGCTGAAATTCATTAAGAATTTAGACCTTTATGAACTTCATTGTAGTATTCAAAAACCTACTGTAGTTGCTAATTCGTTTGAACTTAAACCTGCTATTATCCGTATGGTATCAAATAATCAGTTTGGGGGATCACCACCAAAATATCCAAATTTACATCTTGCCAACTTTTTATAATTATGTGCTACATTTAAATATGATGGTGTATCTGATGATGACATAAAACTTAGGTTATTTATTTTCCCATTGTGCGATAAAGCTAAGATGTGGTTGAATTTGTTAGCACCTGGATATATTAGAACTTGGGGTGATTTAGCACTAAAATTCTTTGCTAAATATTTTCTACCATAAAAAACTGCAAAGCTTAGAAATGATATTACATATTTTAATCAGTTTGAAGGGGAATATATTTATGAAGCATGGAAACGATTTAAAGAACTCTTAAGAAAGTGTCCACACTATGCTATACTAGATTAGTTAATCATTCAAACTTTTTATAATGGATTAGCTGGGTCTCTTAGATCTATTATCGATGCCGCTACTGGTGGTTCATTGATGTCAAACCCATTTCATGACGCTTAAGCTTTAATTGAAGAAATGGCTACCAATAACTTTCAATGGCCTTTTGAGAGGGTAAATCTTAAGAAATTAACCAATATTCATGAATCTAATGCATTTACTATGTTAGCAAATTAAGTTGATGAAAATTTCAAGGAAATTAAACTGATTTGGAATGAATTTTTCTTAACTAATTTCTATGATTGAAGAGAATTCATTAGACCAAATGGTACATTATTAAGCATCATTAAAAATTTTAAATATCATAAATAACAAGCAGAATAACCCATATTCAAATTATTATAACCCATGTTGGAAGAACCATCCCAACTTTAATTTGAATAATACTACGGGTTGTAAAAATCAACAATGGGGGAACAATCAAGGAAACCCATTGGGAAACTAGAACAACCAAGGGAATAAAACTTATAGATGTACTTATCCTACAGGTTTCAATAGTAATACATAGTTTAAGGAGAAGAAGTTATCTATAGAAGAAGTGGTGTTACAAATGAGAAATAAGTTATAAAGTCAAGGAGCTACAATTAGAAATATTGAGAATTAACTTGGACAAATAAGAAATTCATTAAGTAATAAATCCCAAGGAACACTTCCTAGTAATATTTAAATAAATCCAAAAGACCAGAATAAAGAGAAAGTAAAAGCCGTTCAACTTAGAAGCGGAAGAGAGTTGGAAGGTAGGGTTCAAAAAGAAACTGAAGTAGAGAAAGAAGAAATTGAAGAATCAAAATAGGATGCTCCCAAAGATTCTGAAAGACCTATTTGTCCATTTAAAGTTAACTTAGAAAAATCACCACAACCATTTCCTCAAATACTTCATCAACAAAAGTTGAATAAGCAATTTTAAAAATTCATAAAAATTTTTTAGAAGCTAGCAATTAATACTTCATTTGCTGAAGCTTTAGAACAAATGCCAAGCTATGTAAAGTTTATGAAGGATATTCTCAATAGGAAAAGGAAGTTTGAAGATAATGAGACTGTTGCACTTAGCGAGTACTACAGTGCAATTATTTAGAAGAAGCTTCCTGAGCTTAAAGATCCTGGTAGCTTTACAATTTCATGTGCGATAAGAGATAAATTTAATGGGAAAACTTTATGTGATTTAGGTGCAAGCATTAACCTTATGCCATTATCAATATTCAAAAGATTGGGATTAAGAGAAATAACCCTTACTACTGTAATTTTGCAGTTAGCAGATCGCTCCATAACTTACCTTAAAGGAGTTATAGAAGATGTCCTAGTGAAAGGGGATCAATTTATCCTTCCTGTCAATTTCTTTGTGTTGGATATGGAGGAAGATAAAGAATGAAATATCCTGCAAAAGGTAAAGATGATGAATGCTATAGAATGGATGTTATAAGATACCTGAGTGAATGACACTTTGTCAACACTAAAAAGTTGAGGAGTTGCCCGTTGGAAGCTGTCGGCCGCCGAAATCGAAATCCCGTCACCCGCTTCGGAAGGACGTTTAATTTACATATGTATATATAGTTTGGAAAAAAAAATGAAATCAAACTAACCCCATATTTTCTGTAGTTTAAATGGAAGAGCGCTATACCTTAAATCCTATATTTGTCCCAAAAAATAAACACAATAATTGAGGATGAGGCTCAATCAAATAAACTAAGAAATACATGACATCCATTTGGTATGTGAAACCATTTTATGTCATCCATTTGGTATGTGAAACCATTTTATTTGCCAACAATTTCTCCTATTTAATATGAAGAATTAAATAGGGTTTATATTAAGCTAGGTTCGGAGAAGCTTCTTATAAGGGAAAGCCCCAATAGTTAATTACATCTTAGATAACTGAAGTCACCTGAGAAAACTCTCGATAAAAATTAAGAAACATTATCTTCATAGAGTTCAAAAGGATAGGACTATTCAACGAGATCGGACAAAGAGGTGTGAAAGGGGAATGGTTCAAATTTAGAGCATTTTGTCGTAGAGTCCAAATGAGGAAGAACTAGAGGATGTCATCGATCCGGAGGAGAACCTCGGTGACTTCCCAGTCTATCCTATTGTTTGTCTACAGTTTTAAGGAGAAATTTATTTCAGTTTTTCATCCTGCCAATTTTATTAGTTTAGGGCTTACTTTTATGTGAAACAATCACTTAACTAGCCTGGAAGATGTGAGGATTTAGGTCATGACGAACGAGAATCTCAGAATCCTAAGACCAATTAAGGCTTATATTATACAGCAGAGTTGTACGAAGGCCTAAAGAAAGACCTAAAGATAAGGTGAGGATTTATGTTGCATAAGCAAACAACCTCGAAGACCTATGGCTTGGTTGTTTAATTTTAAGGAAGGGAATTGGTTTAGCCGGAGAAGACATGTTTTGCTGTTGAAGATGGTCGTGCTGCCCACGATGTTAGCTCCAAGCTCCTTGTTGTGACAAGTTTAAGTTTTCTAGGGTGTCAAGTTATAATGCAAACCAAATGGCCCTATGGTTGTAGTTCTTTAAATTTTATGGGGCATATTAAAGTTGATTAAAGCGACACCGATTAGGATCCTACGGTTCCCTCATTTTGGTACCACTATTTTCTATCAAATTCACTTAGTCTAAATGAATTTACTAAACTCAATTTAATGAGTTCCATAATTTATTTTAGACTGTGGGAAGCCTTGTTAGCAACCGTAGGTTACCTCCTTTGAGGGATTCTAGATCATTCAATAGAGACGTCTTAATTTAGTTGCAATTGTTATTTTGTGTGATATTTATGAGTAAATTTTGAGTTGTCTTGTATTTTGAATATTGTGGTGGTGAATTTTATCTTCATTGATTTTAGTTTTGGTTTTCGTATAGGGTGATATCATTGTTTAACATGCAAGTTTATAAGCATGAAAGTACAGTGTGGAAGGTATAGAAAAAAGATGGTACTGTAAACAGTAAAAGCGTACTTGATGAGTCTTCTTGTTCCATCACTTGAAACTCAAAAATGCATGTAAGGGAATTTTATATGATGTGAGAAAAATAAGGTTCGGGTGATCTACCAAATCCTAAATCATATCTTGGTGGGTCCCTATTAGTTTGATTAAGGATTATTTTTGTTAAGCAAAACATATTAAGTTTAGTAGACCTCCGAGGTATCCAACAGGTCTGGAGAAAGAACCAGGACCATGCTTCCCTCTCACCGCTTGGTGAAACGCGAGCTCGTTTAAACTTATTATGTTGCTTAATAATCCATCATGTAAATATTTCTAGTGTTCAATGAACAGTAATGTTTCAATTATCCCTAAGAGTAGGGTAATTATCATTTATCACTCAATTTGAAAATTATGTGGGTGAAGACCCTTAAAAGGGGCAAGTTAATGTTATTAAGACATTTAGTCAATTTTAGTTTTAGCTTGGGCTTTTAGTATTTCAAAGGTGTTCAACTATTTATTTACATTCACCTTTCTAATCTTCGTTTAACCAAATTTGATTTAGCTTAAGTCACTACTAAGCTGTTAAGGTCTCACTGAATGTCTTAATCATTTTGAAGGAGACTTCTAAGTGATAATAATTCATCATCAAGACTTTTGAATGCCATTTGAACATCCAAATGGGGAATTGAATTAATGATTTATTAACACCAAACACCATACCCCTAAGTCTAGGATCATTTAATTGGGGACACTTCCAAATTTTAATGAATTAGGAAATTTACACATTTATCTTTCAACTAAGGAAATGTGAGATTTGTTTCTACCAATTAATCCCTTATGTTTCAATCATCCAAATATGATAATTAAGATCAAAGGTTGCCTTTCTCCCTTTCTTGAATTAAGCCTAAATGTTAATTAAGGCTAAATTTCAAAAATTACACTTTTACCTCTAAGGCTCTATCACTTCATAATTTATCAAATTTAATTCAAATGACTTTAGAATTTTTATCCCACCTCACTCATGGGTCAATAAAGACATCCTAGGAGAAAATGTGTTTTTTCAAATTTTAATTTAATTTACATATTTATTTTTATGAAAGAAAAGGATTTTTTAAAGGAAATTCCATAACTTGACCAAGGCAAATTCTAATCCTTTGAAGGTTTTTTTTAAGATTTTTAAGAAAAGGTAGATCTAAACCACAGAACCACTTAGACCAAAGTTCAAGATTTTTTGAGTTTTTTTTGAACTATTAGAATTATTTCAAGTTATGGAGTGTTAATTAATTATAAAATATCTGAAATATGTAAAATTAATTTTAATTTTTTTTTAAATCTCTTTGAGGTCAAAAAACCCATAGAAAAAGTTTCACATTTTTTTGAATTTTTTTTGAATTATTATAATTATTTAAGTGAAAATCCATTTTTTAGCCTTTTAAAAATTATTTTTAAACTTGAAAATTCAATATCTTCACTTGAAAAATTGGGAAAAATATTCCAATTGCTCTTAAATACTTAGAAAAAAATTTAGAACATTTCTATGAATTTTATTAATTTTGTGATTTTTATTTAATTTTTTATTATTTAGATATTAAAATAGGCTTAAAAAATGAAATTTTTTTTATTTACAATCCTAGGAGAAAATGTGTTTTTTCAAATTTTAATTTAATTTACATATTTATTTTTATGAAAGAAAAGGATTTTTTAAAGGAAATTCCATAACTTGACCAAGGCAAATTCTAATCCTTTGAAGGTTTTTTTTAAGATTTTTAAGAAAAGGTAGATCTAAACCACAGAACCACTTAGACCAAAGTTCAAGATTTTTTGAGTTTTTTTTGAACTATTAGAATTATTTCAAGTTATGGAGTGTTAATTAATTATAAAATATCTGAAATATGTAAAATTAATTTTAATTTTTTTTTAAATCTCTTTGAGGTCAAAAAACCCATAGAAAAAGTTTCACATTTTTTTGAATTTTTTTTGAATTATTATAATTATTTAAGTGAAAATCCATTTTTTAGCCTTTTAAAAACTATTTTTAAACTTGAAAATTCAATATCTTCACTTGAAAAATTGGGAAAAATATTCCAATTGCTCTTAAATACTTAGAAAAAAATTTAGAACATTTCTATGAATTTTATTAATTTTGTGATTTTTATTTAATTTTTTATTATTTAGATATTAAAATAGGCTTAAAAAATGAAAATTTTTTATTTACAACTTTATTTTTAGAAAATCCCTATAATTATAGAGAACTCCCAAAAAAAAATTTTATAAATTTTTTAGTTGTATTTTAATTATTAAAAATCATTTTAATGTCAAAATGGTATTTAACTTAAAAAAAATAAATTTAATTTATCAAATGAACTCTAAATATTTTGAAATTTTTCTGGGGAGTTCTCTAAA